>NW_027397112.1:4049031-4180148 GCF_003265705.2 Callorhinus ursinus
AAAGGAAAGGAAAGGAAAGGAAAGGAAAGGAAAGGAAAGGAAAGGAAGGAAAGGAAAGGAAGGAAAGAAGGAAGAGAGGGAGGGAGGGAAAGGAAAGAAGAGAAAGAAAGAAAAGAAAGAGTAAGCAAGAACAAAACAAGGGTTAAAACAGGTCACCAGTGCTTTAACAGCATCTGTAAACTTTCAGAAAATCAGAAAATTTACTGTTTTTCTCATCTGTCTAATCCAAAACTGTCAAGGTGGATTTTAGGTTTGTGAAAGCTCAATTTTCAGGCAGTACCCCAAACTTACGCATCTAAGTCTCTCAAGCAGACACTCTGTGCCATGAAAACATTTTATCGGAATCAGAGGATTTGGTTCTACGATGTGATCTGAGCTATGGTTACCACTCATCTTCACTATCTTCTTTTCCACCATGCAGCTAACACAAACCATGAGCTGTCTGTTCTTACTATTTCTGTGTTAGTACCCTCTGATTGAAACTATTCCTTCCCCCTTACCCTTCTCTGAGTGTAGCTGTCTCTCTGTGCCCTTTTGGGTAAGGTTTGAGGAAAGGAAAGTATTTTGAGTCATTGAGTATTACCTGTTGCTTCTTTAAGGCCTATTTCAAGATGTTTTGTGGACCTCACCCCATTTGGGCTCTGATATCTGAGACCTTTTCCCCTTCAAACCAAAACCAATAGAGAGTCTTTCAAAAGAACGGGTAAACATTCCAGAGACGTTCTTGTTTTTCTCCCAACAGGTCTGCCCATCCCGACAAATTACATTCTTGTAAGAATAATCCCAACGTGAGTCACAACAAGAAAGGAAACAGAGAGTTTCTCAATGTGGCACAGGCAAAACTTTTCTAGTTGAATTTGCATGTTGTTTATAGTTTCAAACAGGAACTGGAAAGAAGAGTTTCACTCTCGTAGAGTATCTAGTCATGAGTTCGTTTCAAGCTCTGCTGTTTGCTCAGTTCCCCTTAGCAGTGAATGTTTGGAACGGGGCACTATGACTCAATTTCCCTTCCTTTCATCTCACTCATTCTTTCATCCATCTTTCCGAACACGCCATGACTACATTCTTTGCCTGTGCTGGTTCCAAGCTTCAGTTCTAATCGCATCTCTCGACTGATCCCTCCCCATTCTGGAACATTCAAGTTTCCACCCTTCCAAGTTCTTTATACCCATATCCTCTGTGACTTCCTTTGCATGGTACTGCCTCAGCTGACCTTCCTCATGTGTCCTTTCTCTCTTCTTTCCTAGAAAAAAAATTTTTTTTATTTTTTTATTTTTTTAAAGATTTTATTTATTTATTCATGAGAGACAGAGAGCGAGAAAGAGAGGCAGAAGGAGAAGCAGGCTCCCAAGGAGCAGGGAGCCCGATGTGCGACTCGATCCCAGGACCCTGGGATCATGACCTGAGCCGAAGGCAGACGCTTAACCATCTGAGCCACCCAGGCACCTGAAAAAAATATTTTTCTAAAATGCTTCATTCCCTTCCCCTTCAGTACTTGGTGTCTAGGTCTATAAATAACAACTCTGATTTTCACCTCTAATCATTCTTAGAGGAATGCCTCTTTCAGTGATTATATTTTTTTGTGCCTTATTCATTATTGTTTGCCTGGTACATAACATGCTGCCTTCTGGGTATGGTCTTCCCATACATGTTGATCTAATGTCTAAATAAATCACGTTTGTTCTTGCAGTTGCCAGTCTCACTAACGATGATCTTCTCTCGGGTTAAGGATAACAAGAAGGCTGAATGTGTGTTCTTGTTTTGTCCTGCTGCCAAGATCAGTGCATGATGAACACATTGGATGTCATAAAGCATGGCTGTGGAGTAGCCCAGGACAGAAGAAGAAGGATGTCCTAAAGCTGGACAGGTGACAGTGGATGGATGAGGGAAGGGAAGAAGGGAGTAGAAAAGCAGGAGAACAGGAGGAAAGCAGCTTGGTGGGAAAATGACTAAATCCAAAATTATCATAATTTTTAAGCTCATCTTAGGCAAGGGATCTGTCTGACAGTTTCAAGATGAAGTAGGAGGATATTCTAAGGTATAGGAAATCCTGGGGTGGCATTCAGCATAGAAACCCTATTCATGGAACAGAGAAACTGCAGTAGGAAAAAGTGTAACTCCGGGGAAATTCCAGGTCACCCAAAATGAAAAATGGAATAAGGAAGCCTCATAGGTTATGTTGGGTGGGTGGAATTGGACCTGACATTTATTTCAATACTTCTCAGGTCAGGATTAGTCAGGGAAGTAGAGGGAGACTGGCTCTATGCAGAAGGAAAATAAGTAAGACGAGCTTTGGAACCAAGAAACCAGAGGTGATACTCACAGTCACTTGGATAAATGGGTCATTTTATTCCTTCTGCTTCTATTTCTTTTTTTTTAATAGGCTCCATGCCCAATGGGGGGCTCAAACCATGACCCTGAGATCAAGATCTGAACTGAAATCAAGAGTCAGTTGCTCAATCAACTGAGCCGTTTCTATTTCTTTTTTTTAATTTTTTTATTGTTATGTTAATCACCATATATTACATCATTAGTTTTTGGTGCAGTGTTCCATGATTCATTGTTTGTTCATAACACCCAGTGCTCCATGCAGAACGTGCCCTCCTCAATATCCGTTTCTATTTCTTAATCTGTAAAACAGAGAAAGTAGCATTTGCCCTTTGGCCCTGTCAGATTGTTCTGAAACTCAAATGGGAAGGGATGTAGAGCCATTGAAAGCCAGAAGATAAATGACTCTCACTCCCCATATTCTCTCCCTCTCCCCCTCTGTCTCTCTCTTTCTCTTTCTTTCCCCCTTCCCCTCTCCCCTTCCTCCTCTTCTTCAGTTAGGCAGTCTACTGGGAGTCTTAACTAAAGTCTAGGTCTCTTATACCAAACAATAATATAAAATCTGGACTATTAGAGAAGTCACCTGTTGTAGTGGAAGGAAATCAGTCCATCAACTCAGACTGAAGAAACGCAATTCCATCCACTTGGTTTTTAAGCTCCATGATGCTTAATGATTTGAGAGAAAATGAATTGGAGCCCAGAACTACCACTATAAAAGCACTGGCCACACCTGTGTTACTTCTATCACATGAAAATGAAATTGAGACAACAAAGGAAGAATGCAAACATTTGTGCATTCCTGACCATCTCCTAATGATCTATGCAGCTGCTTATCGAATAAGACGAATACATTAGAGAAAGTAAATGTTATGAACGAAATAAACAAGCAATTTGGAAGTGGTAAGAGGAGCATTATTTTTGAGCTCCTGCTCACTTTTTCAGCTTTGTGTTGTTGTTGTTAAACTTGGTTACTGTACCAGTCTGCTCAAAGCTAAGTAAGGGTCTACCGTGTGAAGATACCGGGTAAAAACCAGGCTCGTGTGGATGAATGAAATATTCAAAATGGTAGCCTGATTTTCATTAAAGTAAAACCCACAGCAGAATAGAACTAATTCTAAGAAAGTAAGAGCCATTACCTTGCACTCAGTGACTCTGCATGATTGAGACTGACAGTGAAATTTCACTGGGAAAAAATTACTATCACAGGCTGTATTTATCTCTACTACTGCCCATATAGGCAGTAGGTTATGAAACAAAGAATTGCAGTAGAGTATGCTTAAGAGCTCCTCTGGGTCCATATTGGCAATGGAGTACTTCCCGCCAAATGAGCAACCATTCACGACCAACTTAAATGCTGAAAGGCACATTTGATAAAGAACCATGAAGCAAGGAATACATGTTAATTAAATAACATTCTAGAGAGGCTCTAAATAGTAACACAGCCCCATGCGAAATGTTCTCTGACTATATTCACATCATTTATTAAACCAAAAGTTCTTAGAACTCTGCATAAAGCACACTTGTTTATTTTAATGAACTCCCTAATGTTCCTGTGACCATTGTTTCTCAGTGATATTTTTGTTGCCCACTGCTCCTAAGGAAAGGTGCTCCCACACATGGCCATCACATGTTTCTCATGGGTGCGCTTCCCCAGGAGCAGGATGGAGCAGATGTGGTAGGTGTATGGCCCTCCACACTTGTCTTGTGTTTTATCAGCCTGGAAGTTCAATTGGGAGTCAGGTCCTGTTCTGACTGCCAGAGCAGATAGGGGTCCTTCTTTCAGGCACATACTTCAGGAAGATTGAGCGGTCCCTGCCTCATCATGGAGATCCCTCATTCCCCTCATTTCTGCTGATCAGCTCCCTGAGCCTTGTCCTTTATGGGTAGCTCCTTTCAAATTTAAATTGGTTATGGCTTTTTGCTGAAGTTGGTACCATAAAGAGAAGCTCCTTTCCAGGATCAGAAGAAAAAAAAAGAGATTAATGGGGAGGCAGGTGAACAACAGACAGAGATGAGTTTTGGAGTCAGTCAAACCTGCATTCAAGTTACTAACACCATCAATTACTAATTGCATGAACTTGGCTCTCTTGCTTTCTGCTTCTTCTACCACCATGTGGGAATCCAATGTCACCTGCATCACAGGACTATTCTGAGAAATCAAGGCAATAATAGTCGAGAGTTCCCTTGCACTGGACCCCTAGGAGGATAAAAAGAAATTGTATAACCACCCGCCCCTTGCCATTCTTGTAGCATCCATGGGCATGACGCAGCCATGCTGGAATTAGACAAAAAAAGTACTTGAGCTAGATTGTGTACAGTACTGTGTCACTCTGTAAAGAATGGGATAGTTGAAAGTGGTTAAAAGCAATAGTCTGGAACTAAAAATGGAAAGATTGGGCAAGATATTAAAAACAAACCAACTACAGCAACCTCCCAAGTCGTAACAAGAATTGGGCAATAGAGGGGTGGCCTGAGTCACCATCAAGGAGAGGATTCAACAATAGGTTAGAAAGTGGATGAAACCAAGCTGGAATGACTACAGATGGAGACTGCTTGAGGTTGATGATATAAAACGGTTTTTCCAATCCCAATCTAGTTTATTTTTATCTTCCTTGTGAAATGTAAAATAATTCACATGACAATTTGATTGAGACCTTATGGGTACCATTTCCATTGTGCAAGACAGGAACACTTAGCGCAGAGAGCCTTGCCAAATGGTAACAGAAGATGACCAGTGTGCGCGAGAGTCAAGTAGAGGGTTGAGCAACAATTTTATGAATCTGGGGAGAGGAGGTGACTGGTGTGGATAATCCAAATCAATGTTTTCTCGTCATCATTAGAGTCTCTTCTCGTTTGTGTCATTCATGACTTAATAAGGGAGGAAGTCATAAAAGCCTAAAAGTCAAGACCTTTGATCAATGCCCTCTGGTCTGTGTTGTGGGGTTGCAATTCAGGGAGTGACTGTACATGTCTACACAAAACCCCAGGCAGGCCCCACGTCCTCCAAAAGCTTAGCCGTTTCTAGAGCAGTGCCTGAAATCCATGGGAAATTGCAAAGGTGATATGATGGACTCACAAGTAACAAGTTGTGTGTCCCTTAGGGTTCCTGCACGGTATCTGCAACAATCTAGATGAGACCTTAAGATCTCTAAAAACTCTAAAGGCCAGTGTAGACCCAGTTTTAGGCAATCTGGTCCTAATTTTGCTTTGCCCTTGGAGGACTATTTAGAGTTTTATAAAAGGACTGCAATTTCAATGCTGGCCTGCTCAGGCAGTTTAAGTCTCAAATGTATGGTAGAGAGTGAGAATAATCAGAGTTATGAAAAATCAGTCTCTCCCATCAACTCCCAGGTACAGGCTGTGCCACTGTCGGGCAATTTCATAATCTCATTTGTGCATCTGTGTTTGCTTAATGTTTGAGTGTGCTTGGATGTGCTTTTACAAATGGCTATCTATAAATCCCCAGCCATTAGGTAGACTGGGACTTTCATAAGATGATCCAAAGAACTAATGAAAAGAACATTTCGGTAACAATTTTCTGTTTATAGAGAGACTCTTTTTTTTTTTCCTCAAAGAGCTCAAAGTACTTTTCATTAAAACGTTACAGCATGTCTCTGAGGTAGGTAGTAGATTGGAGTCAGTAGCTCTATATTTTATAGATGAGCAGCTAAGCCTCCAGCCAGAATGACGGAGTCCTTCAGGGACAGAAGCAGAAACCTCCAAGCCAGAGAAGCTGACAGGCTCTCCACACAGTCCCTAGCAGCACACAAGCCAAGTAAATTCTGAGTTTAGATCGCTGCAGGGAAATGAATACTTAACCTATAAAATGTATTTCCAATGTATTTCTATTAAGTGCCTTTCCCAGACATAGGGGTTTCCAATGATATTCTAATAACAACATGGAACCCACATTTGCCTCTCAAAAACAGAGAAATACTTTTGTATGTGGTAGGGAGATCAGACCTGAGAAATTAATTACAAAAACGTGAGAACACCAGGAGCTTCTGGGTGGCTCAGTTGGTTAAGTGTCTGCCTTCGGCTCAGGTCATGATCTCAGGGTCCTGGGATCGAGCTCCACGTCGGGCTGCCTGCTCAACCGGGAGTCTGCTTCTCCCTCTCCCTCTGCCCCTTCTCCCCCTGCTCATGCACGCTCTCTCTCTCTCTCTCAAATAAATAAATAAAATCTTTTTAAAAAATGTGAGAACACCAACATAATTCTCAAATTTGCCCTTTCAAAGAAGATTGTAAGATACACTTTATAAAATATACCTGGTAATGCTCACTGTATGTATATAAATATGTATGTGTATACAGTGTGCCTGTGTATTCTTAAATATAAGAAGAAATAGCTCAAGATAAAGTAAGAAAAAACTTTCCATTTAACATAAGGAAAACTTTTTGGATAAAGAATGAAAGATCTCTAAAATAATTTACCAAGAAAGGTTATGGGCAGACCTGCCTTTATTTCAGCAAGTTCATTAAATATATTGTTATAATAATGATTTCCATATAACTTCCAATATATGAAGGTAGGGATTAAAAACTTAGAACACAGAATGTAATTGTATTCAAAATATACAAATTTGCGTGTATTTTCATTTAAAAAATTGAACGTGAAACATAAAAAATGGATTGTTTTCCAAGAAGTTATTTTCCTTCTAAGGATTCAAAATTATCTATTAAAATGTAAAAAGAGGGGTGCATGGGTGGCACAGTCGGTTAAACGTCCAACTCTTGGTTTCAGCTTGGCTCATGATCTCAGGGTCATGAGATCAAGCCCTGGTGGCATCGGGCTCTGAATTCAGCACGGAGTCGGCCTGGGACTTTCTCCCTCTCCCTCTGCCCCTCCCCCCTCAAATAAATAAATATTTTTTTAAAAAGTAAAAAGAAAATACAATATTTTAACATACTTCTGTAAAAACAAAATTGTTAGCAATGCTAAGATCTATCCATTTGTCATTGTAAAGAATCAGTATCCCGTATCGTGCATGTCATTTACATATGTACAAATGTAAGAGTAATATGGATTGTTTAATATTGTGAAATATTCCTCAGCATGTGTCACAAACTAGAATGTGATGAGAAGCAAGAAAATGAGGAAATTAGGAAATAATACTTTGTTATAGGAAAATTTATTGCATTCATGCTATATAATAATATATCATATTATTTGACAAGCTAATTTGTCTTTCCTCTAAATTAAGCTGTTCTATGACCTCAGTTTTCCCTACAAAGCAACATCCATCTCTGCTGTCAGCAGGAATATGATCTACAAACCTTCATGGCATTTGGATATAGTCTTTTATGTCTTAAGGACATGTGGTAAGAAATTTGGGGGAGCTTTTCTCTGGGACTTGAACAATAGTGGTCCCAAGAGCAGATGTTTACGGTTATTGGTAACACTGTGCCAACACCAAGTGCTAGACCCAAATGAAAAAGAAGACTGTGTGTTCATTAATACATTTAGTGTGTGTGTGTGTGTGTGTGTGTGTGTGTGTTATACAGCCCTCTAGAGTACAGAGCCCAGAAGAGCCCGTTTGCCTGGGTCTAAGGGTATTATTGGTTATAGGATCTTGGAAACCCCCTAAGATGCTTTTTAGGGGCACCTGAGTGGCTCAGATGGTTAAGCGTCTGCTTTCGGCTCAGGTCATGATCCCAGGGTCCTGGGATAGAGCCCGCATCCGGCTCCTTGTTCAGTGGGGAGCCTGCTTCTGCCTCTCTTTCTCTCTCTCTTTCTCTCTGACTCTCATGAATAAATAAATAAAACATTTAAAAAAAAAGATACTTTTTAAAGAGCCACAACTAATTCAACTGAAGTTGTTTCGGGGGCTGAGGGAAAGGAATGCCCACATCTTAAGGAATGATTTGTCTTTCTTCTTATAAGTGAATGTATGGGCAAGGCCTCTCAGATTTATCAACCAGCTTTTCGGACTAAAACCTCTGAATACAGTTCAGAGAAGGATCCTTTGTAAGATTTGCAAGAAGGGCATGGTACAGTGTTCTAGTTTAAGAGTAGCAAAAGGGAGACTCCGTTTTCTTTTATTTAGTAAAACTATATCTTAGGATAACACTGGACACTTCAATCCAAGTTTGTCCATACATCCACCAAACACCATGCACATTGATAAGCAGAGCAAGTAAAATCATCCATAGGCCCATACCTCTTGAAAAACTGGAAAACCCCAAATACTACAGACTCTGATTTCTGTACAAGTAGGTAAATACATACTGAAACCAGCAATGAAAGATCCAGAGCCTACGCCAGAGCAAAGAATCAGATGAAGACTGTGTAACAAAGAGGCAAGTATGATGGGACCCCAGTAGTAGGAGAAACCAGATCACATTACCCACAGAAAGAGAGGGATCCATCCTGAGTGGGAAAACAGAGAGAACAGGTCTGACACCCAAGGAATCAGAATTCTGACACTGGAGCTTTCAAAGGAAAAGGACTTGCAAGTGTGCAGGATCAGAGATGGTCTTATTGAGAAGGCAGCACTTTTGGGAGAGAGGGAGGTGATGAGGGAGGGAAAAACATCTCTTAGGAGCTGGGTATTTCTACCAGGGGGCAGGAGAAGGAAGAAAGCCACAGGCCATTGGGGTTCTGGGCAAATGGAAATCATTCCAGCAGAATGATATGCTATTTCCATAGACGGATTCCCAAGTACGTTCTAAGCAAATGAACAAGGAAGGCGGTCCAGATGAAACAAGAGTGTATAAAGGCCCAGAGCTGCTGTCAGGCATTATACATACAACATCCCTAACATTGTGATGCTGAAGAGTTCTCCTGCTTTCTTTTCTCTCTTGTACTCACAACTTTTAGGGCATTAGACATTCAACAGTTATTCCTAAATATTGATATGACACTCAAGTACTCATGCCATAATTGTCATTTCAAATCAAAGGGACAAGAGGTATAGGGGAACTAATTTATAATGTTCTAGGTTGTTTATTTGTTTGTTTTTGAAAGCACTGAGACAGAGGATTACTGACATCCCTAAGATCCTAAGGCAAATAAGATTGATAGTCAAAAAAAAAAAAAAAAGAACTGATAGATCTTTGAACAAAATGGCCTGCTATGTTATGAACCAAACTGCCATTTCTGTAATGATGACCTCAGAATTCTGCTGATAGAGAGAGTAAAACACTTTGGACAAAGTTCTTTCCTTCTTAAAAAAGAAAAGAGGGGCACCTGGGTGGTTCAGTCGGTTGGGCGTCTGCCTTTGGCTCAGGTCATGATCTCGGAGTCCTGGGATCGAGCCCCGCATCGGGCTCCTTGCCCCACGGGGAGCTTGCTTCTCCCTCTCCCTCTGCCTGCCACTCTCCCCTGCTTGTGCTAATAAATAAATAAAATCTTAAAAAAAAAAAAAAAAGAAAAGAAAACCAGCTTCTAAATGCTGCCAACGATGTTGATCCAAAATCAAAGAGAAGGAAAAAAAAAAAACCAATGTACTTGGAATATTCTTAAAAGGCATTTCTGCTTATTTTTACCCACCCCACCACCTCCAAAAGCAAATTCATTTGAAAAATCATGAGAACACAAAGCACTGGCAGGTTGTACAAATTGCTCCTGGATATAGATTGCCTAGAATTCTGCATTCTTTTAACAGATGTTTGAGTTCTAGAAAGTTTTACTTTGCAAAGAGCCCGGATTGCAGCTCATTTTTATATACATATCACCTTTGAGCCAGCTGTTAGATAAGCCTGGAACTTATTGGTGGTTTCATCACCTGCCATTACTCAGATCGAAACAGAGATAATCTTCTGCAGACTCAGTTGAAAGAATGATGGGAAAAGTCTTTTTGCCTTCTTCTTCCCCATCCACCATTTCACAAGTCAAAGAGCAAGGCATTCACCAGCAACCAGGCTTCCTAGTGGGCTACAGGCCAGAATAAAGTGGGAGTGATCTGCTATTCTTCTCCAATATCTGAGACATGAGAAAATGGCCATAATTGGTGCTAGAAATAAGTTAACATAGACTGGAAAATGGCAAGTTATTGATTACATGAAATTTGGAGACATTGAATAGACTAAAGGTAAAATGCAAAATCTCCTACCTCAAGAATTTAGCAAAAGAAGAAAACATGTAAGATAATATATAAAAATAATAATAATAAGATGAGTATGAATATGTGTTGCTCACTTGCTGGCTATGAGACGTGATGGCAATTCTTTATGTGCATTATCTCATTTAATCATTACAATGATCTTCCAAATTTACTGATAGGAAAGTTAAGGCTCAGGGAGGTAAGACAACACACACAAAATCAGAGCTGAAATTCCAGTCCAGGCTTTCCTGACTACAGTCTAGGATCTTCAGTACTATATCTTATGAAAAAAAAGGGCCATAAGAAAAAAAGTTAAAATGAAATTGTAGGGCACTTAAAGAAAATATTGACAACACATGACAAAAGGATAATTAATACCCTTAATATAAAAACAGCCTTTACTTTTTTTAAAGATTTTATTTGTTTATTTTAGAGACAGAGAGAGCACGGGGGGGAGGGGCAGAGGGAGAGAGAGACAAAGAATCTCAAGCTGACTCCACACAGAGCCTGACACAGGGCCTGATCCCATGATCCCGAGACCATGACCTGAGCAGAAACCAAGAGTCAGATGCTCAATTGACTGCGCCATCCAGGTGTCCCTAAAAACAGCCTTTAAAAAACAATAAGAAAAAAACCAAAATCATCAAAATAAAAAATAAGCTAGGGGCCAAGGAAAAATAAAACACAAAAATCAGAAAAAAATATGAAAAAATATTGTTTTATTAGTTTCCTATTGCTACTAAAACAAGTTACTTAGTGACTTAAAACAGCATAAATTTATTGTCTTCTGTGGAAGTTCTGGAGGTCAGAAATCTAAAAAGGGCCCACAGGAATGTGTTCCTTCTGGAGGCTCTATGGGATTCTACTCTTTGTCTTTACCTGCTTCTAGAGGCCACCCACCTTCCTTGGCCCGTGGCCCTCTTCCTCCATCTTGAAACCAGCATCCTAGGCTCTTCTCCCGTCTGATTTCTGCTTCCATCTGCACATGGTCTTTCTACAGTTCTGACCCTCCTGCCTCCCCCTACAAGGATTTTTGAAATACATTTGGCCCACTCTTAACCATATAAGGTGACATACTCACAGGTTTGGGAGGGTTAAGACATGGGAATTAGGATGTAAACAATTGGTGGGGAGGGCATGATTCAGTCTACTACAGTTGTAACCAAAAATTCCATTCAAAACACAAAGAAATGCTATTTTTCGTTCATTAAATTGGCAAGAGTAGAGAAAATTGATACACTCATACTCTGTTGGAGCACCAATGGGCATCAGTTTTCTGAAAGGCAATAGAATGTATATACCACTACATGTTAATATATAGCGCTGAATATCGAAGAACTTAAAATGTATTACCCCTGACCAGAAATTTAGTCCACTGGGAGGTGGTCATAAGGTAATCACCAGAGACATTAACCAAGAATATTAACCTCAGTGACAACAACCTAAATTGTTTCAAGAAACTATGATATTAAAAAAAAAAAAGAAAAATAAAAGAAACTATGATATT
Source organism: Callorhinus ursinus (assembly GCF_003265705.2). NCBI lineage: Eukaryota > Metazoa > Chordata > Mammalia > Carnivora > Otariidae > Callorhinus > Callorhinus ursinus. Next base: position 4,060,912 of record NW_027397112.1, read on the forward strand.
GTCATCTTCTAGTACTCAATGCTATTAGAGCACTATTCAAAATGTAAGGGAAAATCATACTATAGAGAAATACTTAAAGATATGGGAAATGTTATTTTATATGAGAAAGGCTATAAATAAATATGTACTTCCACTTTATAAAGACTAGTAGTAAATAAAATTTGGGGTAGTTTTCATTTTTTGTATATTTCCCAGCTTTGTCAGTGAACATATAATACTATTATAATGATATCAATGTTATTTCTAAAAAACACCTTGACCTTCAGTCTGATACCAAGCAGGGAGAGTGCTAGTCTTGCGAAGCACCAGGGTAAAGGATGACATCATCTTCTGGGGCCTGGCCAGCCTTGGAGTTCTCTAATTTTCCTTACTATCAGTGAAATACATGACAGTTCATGAAGATAGAGCAGTAGAAACCAGGAAAACACAGTGCAAAGAGAAAGGGCCTTGCATCAACAACCTAAATTGGAAAGCCAACTCAACTATTTATGGGCTGTGTAATCTTGAACAATTGATTTAATGTACCAGAGCCTTGACTCATCATCTGCAAAGTGATGCTGATGAGTTTTACCTTCCTGGATTGTCATGAAAAATAAATGAAATCATGTAGATTTGGGGTCACATCCACAGGTGCCTTAGGGTCAGAGAACTGGGACTCAGAGCCTGGGTTTTCCCTTAAAACTATAACGTGAAATAAGATCAGCATGATTTTACCCTTTCTGTCTCTGCTTCTTCCATATATAACAGAGTTAATAGCACCTAAAACTTAAATGGTATAAAGCACCTTACAGTTTAGCACAATGACCAGGCTCCCGTATATGGTGAAGAAATGATAACTAATATAACAGGTACTCATTAAATTGTAATGTTTTTGTTATTTCTAGTGATTACAATATTACACAAGCATGTTCTGACAGTCCTTGGTTGTCATTTTGAGAACAAAAATCAGGTTACTCTTTTTATCACTACAATTTGGAATAGCTAAATAGCCAAACCTTCATCTTGGCCAGATTCAAGTTTGAAAAAAAATGCATCTTTCACACTCTCTACGACTCCTCTCTCTGTGTCACGGAGGATGGGGATGCTTGGGATTACTGTTCCTAAATTGATTACCCATGGTAATGACCCCCCAAAATTGTTTATAGAGATCTTTGCAGGAATTTCTTAGATTCTTTTTAAAACAAAAAACTCTCAAATCTTCTTATATAGAGCTCCTGCTATGTGAAATCTTTTTATTGAATATTGGGATGGGGATCTTTAAAAGGAAAAAATAAATAAAACACATATGGCTACAGTCCCAAGAAACATCAAGTCTATTGAAGGAGAAAGAATCCATACAAATGCAAAATACTTAGGGACAAGACCCAAAACTGAGGGTTATGGACAGAATATATTAATGCTTCAGGAAAAATGGAATAAAAAAGTTGATGCCCAGGGTGCCTGGGTGGCTCAGTCGTTAAGCGTCTGCCTTCAGCTCAGGTCATGATCCCAGGGTCCTGGGATCGAGCCCCGCATTGGGCTCCCTGCTCGGCAGGAAGCCTGCTTCTCCCTCTCCTCCTCCCTCTGCTTGTGTTCCCTCTCTCTCTCTGTGTCTCTCTCTGTCAAATAAATAAATCTTTAAAAAAAATAAAAGTTGACGCCCTATTTACATTGGATTGAGGGACACTTTCAATATCCCTGGTTAAAGGATCTAATTAAAGACTTGGACCCAAAGTCTCTCTGCCTGGCATTTGAACTCAGCCTCTGAGACATGGGACACTGAAGTTAAGTCAATGAAATTCTCCTTACTAAATTTATCTGTGGCATCTTACCCTGCTGACCACTTCCTTGTTCTACAAATTCTCTACTTCTGTGGAATCTGTAACACCATTAATACACGTTTAACTGCCACTTTGCCGGAAATCTCTTCTTTCTAGCTCATCCTTCTCTGCTTATGCCCTTAATGTTGGTGTCCCTCAAAGTCCCATACCTCTCCATCTATGTGCTCCCTCAGGGAAAGCATCTTTCAACCAACATCAATACTTACAATCCCACATTTACATCATTGACCTGTTCTTTCACTCACACTCCGGACCCTGTATTTTTGTCTCGTTCACATCTCCAACTGAAGTCGCAACATATCTAAACCTACCTTGTCCAAGATGCCATGAATCATTCATCATTCTTTCCCAAACCGATCTTCCTATTTTAGGATCTTGGTTAGTGACTTCATCTTCCACACAGTCATAGAAACCAGAATCGTCGGAGTCACTGTTGATTATTCCCTCTTCTGTACCCTCCATAACTAAGAGCTATCACTTTCTAACACCCTATCAATACATTCCTCTCTAGAGTCATTGTCAATGCTTTATTTCAGGAACTCATTGTTTCTCTTAAAATGCAGTCACTTTTTCAGTGTACCTTCTTCTCTATGCTCTCTCAAAATACCCTTTCTCATCTTCATTCTCGCACACTGGCAAGAGTAATTTTTGTAAAGTCCAAATTTAACCAAGTCATCCCTAATCTATCCCTACAGAGAATTCAGCAATTGCTCCCCTCCGTGTCCAAGATGAAAATCCAAACCCCTTATAGTAATATGGAAGGTCCTTTATCATCTCACCTGTTCATCTCTTGCATCATACTCTCCACCATGCTCCCTCACACAACTTACCCTTTAGAACTACAAAACATTTACTAAAATTCCACAAATCTGTTTGGTTTTCTCAGCCTGGAATGCCTTTCCCAACTTCTTCCTCCTGCTCAATTCCCCTTGTTTATCTACTTGGTTAATTTTTTTTTTTTTTTTTGAAAGGGAGAGATGGGGTGGTGGGCAGAGGGAGGAGAGAGAATCTTAAGCAGACTCCATGTTCAGCGTGGAGCCTGACGTGGGGCTCAATCTCACAACCCTGAGGTCATGACCTGAGCCTCAGTTGGATGCTCAACTGACTGAGACACCCAGGTTCCCCTCTACTTGGCTCATTCTGAATGGTTTTTTCAAAAGTCATCTCAGTTGCCATTTCCTCTTGTGAAGTTTTTCTAACCATTCCAGATTGAGTTAAAAGCCCCTTCTTTGAATAAAGAATAAAGCCTACCTCTAAACCATGTACAGTTGCAAAGGCTAGAGCAGTGCTATCCAACAGAGTTTTCTGCTATGATGAAAATGTTCTATATTCACCCTATCTAAAACAATAGCCACTAAGCACGTGTGGCTATTGAGCACTTGAAATGCACTTGAAATGCACCTGGTGTGATTAAATCAGAATTTTTATTTTATTTTATTTTACATTTAAGTAGCCACTTGTCTTACACAGTACAAGTCTAGAGGTTAATTAAGTACTTGTAGTCTACATGCAACCCCGGATACTTTGATAAAAGCTTCAGCCACGCTTTCTTGGATCAACATTTTCTTATTGTGTAGGCTTCTCGAAGGACTTTGCAGAGGAACAGATAAAATATTTAAATCAGAAACCCTTACACTCTGGGGAGAACTTCCATCTTGTGGATTTCCATTGTTGTGATCTCAACTGTACATTCTTCCTGAGAGTGTGCACACTTGACCAAAACCTCAGACTCAGGATATGATGTTAGGTTGGGAAAGAACTTTAGTTACCATCTAGCTCAACATTCTTATTTAACTGCCAAGAAGTTGTGCCTAAATTATTGTCCTCATGTCACTTGAAGTGGCTCAAAATTTTCTAAACTTCTATGCAAAAGTTGGGGAGTCCTTAGGGATAGGCTGCCTGGGGATCTGAGGATGCTGGAGAAGAAGACAGCTTAGGCCTGTTGCAAGCTGGCAGACAAGAGTCATCTCTTCCCAGCTGCTGGAGACAGCAGACCATCTGTAGACCACAGACAAGTCCCTGTGCCTAGGCCTCAGCATCCTCAAAATACAAAGGCATAACATCATATCACTAGCTCTAAAAATTTACCAATACCCGGGGTCCATCCCCATCTGCATTTAAGCTGCGTTTTCTCTTTGACTCAAAGTGAACCTCCTTTCCAGATGGGTTATGTATTGAAAAGAACAGAAGATCTGGAAACAGAAAGGTCTAAGTTTGACGCTTGCTCTCCACTTCCTAGATGTACGATATTTGCTAAATCCCCAGCTTCATTTGTGTTGTCTCTAATATGGGCTAATAACACTGCTAGAAAAAACAAAGGACACGTGGCATACACCATCCACAGGGCAGTACGAGACACACAGTAAGCACTAAATAGTTAATTGTAATTAGTGTTGTAAACAAACTATCTAAGATTACCCTCCTGCTACACTAAGTCCTAGTTTTCTTCTGCTATATCTTTAATACCTAAAAAATCTAATATAATCAAAGTTGATTATCACTTTGTTTCCAATTTTAAGAGATCCTACCTCTGGGTACTTACAGGAGAAATGGAGCTGAGCTCTACCTATTAATCCACAAACCACAGGCACCTGGAGTATACAACCAGCACCCTGGAGCTTTACCCCCAGTTCTGCCACTCACCAGCAGGATACTTCATTGAGAATAGCCCCTCTAGAATGACCTTAAGTTCCATTCACACTTCTTCCAGCATTCATCATTCTTAGCACTATCTGTGCAGTCCAGACCAATTTGCAAATTGTCCTTCAAGGGTGAACAAGGGCATTTACAAAACAGGGACTGACCTTGGAGAAAAACCTTGAGAATGGCTACTTATCTGACCCTTCCAAGAAGGGGTGCGTCAACCCCTTGGTTCCTGTATCCTAAAATTATAAGTCATGGTGAGCCTCAACATTTAATTCTTATTCTGAACTAAGTGTAGTATTACACTCAAGAGAGAACCTGGGTCATATCAGCAAAGCAGAAGAATGTGATGTCTGCCTCACTCTAGGTGTCAGAGTATGAAGGAAACAGGATGAATGAGAAGGCATGGGGTGCAAAGGGTCGGGCCTGGAAACCCCCATAGGACATTCATGAGAATTCTCTCACTGCCCCTCTAACAAGGCTAAAAGCAGGATACTCTCAAAATCCAAGATGGTGGTCTCTGTTCACCTGTCATGAGTCTCCCAAATTTGCATATTTCCCCCGGAAAAGGAAGATTCCAATAAACAGAAGCCTGGGACTCTGGTATAAATGAGCCTCACTTCTCTGGCAGACCACTTGAGAGCCTGGAGGTACAGGAACTCTACCAGGAGAACAGGAACCGTCAGTGCTCCTGGGTGGAGGATGACTGTAACATTGTGGAGTGAAACGGGGCAATCTTTGCACCTAAGACTAAAATAGCCATAGAAACTTGAGCTACATCCAGATTAAAGATGCTAACTTGCTCCCACCCAATGTCCAAACAACACATTCTCTGTGTTGCTGACTTCTGATGGAGATTTTCACATAGCCTTTTTGTTCACAGGCTCCCTGATCCTAAAAACAGAGTAGCTGGTTCCCACCTCTCCCAGATATAACCCATAGATATACTGACTGCATCAATGGCCCAAGTACCACAAGCAAACCTAAGTCACGCTGCTTCCCAACTTCCCCTCCAGGCCTTTGTCTGTGTCCAGCAGTAAGCTCGGCCCTCCTGAATCTCAGTTTGCTGTCCTGGTACCACCTTACAACCCAAGAGATGGAAGTTCAAAGCCAAAATTTCTTCTGTCATTGAATTCAGATAAAGCAAAAAGCATTAATTAGATCATATTCCAAACACCAGTTTAAATACTTTGTGATAGATTTAGTACTCCTGGAAATGAGAAGCTAGCAACAATAACAGTGGGTCAGGCCAAGGAGAACCATCCCTGAGGACGGGACTCTTGCCCATTGGCGCTGCCAAGAGTGTTAGCACACAACACCCTTGACCCCTCTACCTCATCTCCCAAGATGTCTATCTCAGTCCTGACCCTCAACACATCTGGCTGTGATCTGATTGCCCTGGGCTTTCTGAGAACAGTGATCAGAAGAAGGGAACAAGTTGTCCAACAGTTCCATGGCAGGCAAGAGTTTTTGCCTTTGGCGACTTCCTTGGATGGTTGAAAGATTTAAAGATTTTTCAACCCAAGTGTCCCGCTCTGACTTTCCCACTTTCTTGGAACCCCTGATCTCAGCAGCCCGATCTCTGGATTCCATCCCCCAACACTCCAATAACACTGCTCTTTCCAAGGTCACGGACAACCTCATTCTGAATAAATCTCAGGGCAATGTCTCTGTTCTCATCCTCCTCCAGCACACCCTTGTTCTTAAGTCTCTCTTGTCTTCCCTGGAAGATTATTAACCCTATTCTCTCGACTTGTCACCTTTCTGCCAACAATTCTGTCCTTATTCCTTCCTTTTTTCTCTGATATTTTTGTGCTGGGGATGCCCCCTAAGTATTAATTTCCTCCTCCCCTTACCCTTTCCCCCTTCTCCCCTTCTTCTCTTTCTCTTATTCCTCCTCCTCCACCTTTTCCTCCTGCTTTTCTGTACATGCACACCCTCAGCATCACTTCTGCTGCAAAACCACTTAGAACGCCCTAGGGGAACTTTTCTCCCCAGCCATCCACAGCTCTGGGCGGTGGCAGAACTCTCTCTGCATTGGTCACCCAGACTACCAATCCTGGCCTGCCCACACTTAGAACAGGGCAAACCCTGAGAAAGAGAAAATGCCTTTGTTTGCAGTTCAGTGATCATATCTCTATCATGCTACCTCCTCAAACCCAAAAATCACTGTTTGGCTTCAGAAGGAAGTTCAGAGCCTGGTTCACTTGAAATTTACTTCCTATCTTTTAGTTCCTACAGACTAAGATTGATGCTTATCTTGATTTGTTTCCATCAAAGCCCCTTCCAAATTGCCTGCCTCAGTCCTTTCCCTCCTACTTCTTCTTAACTTTAAATTTGGCACCTCCCTCTTGATTTGGCAGTACTCATGCCCTCTTCCTAGAGATTTCACTGCTTTCATTCAATCATCCACCAGGGGCAAAAGGCACCTGAAACAGAGTCTTTAGGGGCAAGGTAGGCATCAGTCAAGAATTTACACATTTATGTATAATTACAGCCTGTGATTAGGGTTATGAAGAAGGTTTACAGTTGCCATGCGAGGGCATAAAAGGGTAATGTGATCATATGTGGAGACTCAGGGAAGAGAGTATGTGTAAGCAAACATTTGAAAGATGAGAAGCAGTTAACTATTATGGAGTCCAGTGGGAAGAACATCACAGGAGGCAAACATGGAACATGCCATGGTCCTATGACAAGAGGAATCATGATGCATTTGAGGATCTGAAGAATAAGCCATCATGACTGGGTTGCAGAGAATAGATTTAGCAGAACTCAGGAGATGAGACTGGAGCCAAATTGGGGCTCTATAGACTGATGGAAATTGACCTCTAACCCCACAAGAATAGGATATTATAGGATATTACTAGATTACTTTAATCTTGACATGACCAGAGTTGTCAAGTATGCAGAACAGGTTGGGGACTGAGGGGAGATGCAGAGAAATCAGATAGGAGGTGAGAGATGCATAACGTACAATGACTAGTTTTCAGCAGCTCAGAGTCAGTGGGAGAAATGATTATAGATCAGTCAAGCGAGATGTTGTACCTCTCCCCTCCCCCACACGGAAAGACAAAATGATTTCTAATGATGGTAATCAAGACCTCCAACTTTAGACCTCTTGTGTATTTTCCTAGTAAATGTCCCCCTCTCTATACAGCAGAAAGAAGGCCTTCCTTGAGACTCATACATAAATACTAAAACATAATTATACAATCATTATAAAACAAAAGGCTCTACAAATATGTGATATTGCTCCTGCCTGAGTTGACACTTTAAATTGCAACCTGCTCTTGGGTGGGGTTGGGGGCGGGGGTAACAGTTAGGGAAACAGTGTACAAAAGCCGGCTGGAAACTATTGTGCCTGTGTTCTCACAAAACGCAAATGACAACAATCACAAAAGGTCTCTGTAATGCCCCACCTGACAAAGAAATGTGGGGAAATAGCCAAATTGGCTGGGAAGCCAAGTGGAGACAGTGTGCAGTCCATTCACCAAAGGCCCTGGAAGATTGGCTCCCGGCTGATCACAGCCCTGGAGTTGTATGTTGCTTTGGGCTCCTGTGAGCTGAGTATAGTCCCAGAGAGCAAACAGCAAAAGCAGCAGGACTAAGTGACTCTGCTGCATGTGTTTTGGCCCTATAGCAGAGTCTAGAAGATGCCAACTGGCGCCCAGACTGAAACTCCCATCTTAAAGAGAAACCAGCTCTCTCTTTACACAGACCAAAATTTCTCCTTCTGGTGTAACCCCTCCCAGAAAACCATCCTTGGCTTTGCAAACAGATGTACAGACACAGCCCCCCATCTTTCCTGCCTTCTCTAAAGCACATCTGCAAATCCCTATGAGGCACAAATGCAAAAGAGTTGCCAATTGCCCTTTTTAGGATTGTAGGGCAACCAGCCAATTGGCTGCCCGCAGGTTATTCACACTGCAATAGGAAACAAATTTCTTGCTGCAATTATCCTTAAATTTCTACTGTTTACCCCAGGAATAAACTAATTGCTGCTGTAAAACACTCTTTCCCACACTGTCCAGCACACATCTGTAAATTCCAAGAGGGATGGAGGTGAACTACTTGCCAGCTGGCTTCTGGAAAAGGATGGCAACCGGCCAACTGGAAGCCAGTTTATTATTCATGGTGGAATAGAACTTGAGCTTCTTATTGCAAATACCCCTGCACGCTTCAGTGCTTACCTTTTAAGTAAAGACCTCAATTTGTAAGAAGCCCATGTTTATTACTGGCTGTGTACTAGTGGCAGAGGAAGAGGAGAGGGGAGACAATATCATACCTCAAATATTTACTGAATACCTATTAAATGCCAGGTGGTGTGTTGGATGTTAACTACGGCACATGGGAGTTTTAGATCATTAAAGGAATTCATAGAAGTAGGGTAAAATATACTTTTTTCCCATCACCAACAACTATTTAACCTGTCAGTGGAGGTTTAGTGTCAAATATCCTCTCGACTTCTCTTCATTATGCTCCCCTCATCAAGACTGGTGGTCTTACCGAGGTCTTCTAGTGTTTGCTGAGAGCCTCTTCTGAGGTAGCTCACCCTCAGAATGTTTATGCTCTTGTGCCTTTGAACAAACTATTGCTTCTGCCTGAAAACTTTTTCTCCTGCTTCTCTGATTGTGAAAAGTACATAAATCTTTGAAGACCCAACCCAAGTGTCGGAGGTGGGGAGAGACAGAAGTATTCTGTAAGGATACAGTAGACAACCTCACAGGCAAAGGACCATAATGAGCCCAGAGTTGCAAAGACTGGAACGGGGGAGCCCTTCAATATGCCTTTCAAATGATGTAAGCTCTCTCTCATCCTCTGCTTCTCTCTGCCTCTTTTTTGGCCCTTCTTGTAAGTTACCAGCTTCTTCTGACTGCAGTGTCCAACACAGACAGCAGCCTCATGGCTGTATTACCTTCAAAGTCCTATGCTCATCATCAGTGATGACACTCCCTATGTTGCTTAAATACCTAAGAAAGGATCTAATATACTTCTAGTCTATAGTGGACTGGCTCTCCTTAGGTCAGGTGACCCACTCTGGATGAATCAGCTGTGGCTAGAAAACAGTGTACCAAGGCATTAGCCACCTAGGCCTATCATTTCAGTAAGGCCACAGACAGGTTCACAGAAGGTTTTGTGAGCAACACAACAAAGTAGTCTGTTATGTAACTTCACACACTTTTGTGGTCACTAATGGATGTGTCTGTCTGCCCACACACACTCCAATCCATTATGCTATTTATGCCCCTCAGATTCTATGTTAATTTTCTGCTACATTAGCACTTGGCATGGTCTCTGGCAAATAAAAAGACTTTCAAACAATGTTTGTTGAGTAAGCTTTTCAAAAATATAAATTAGATTATGTCACTCCCTTGCTTAAATGCTTCATTGGCTTCCATTGTATCTAAAAGAAAATCTAAATTTCTTTTCATGACCTAAAAGGCCTAGTGGAACTGGTCCCTCCTACCACTCCAAATTAGTCGGACAGCTCTCAATTTCTTCACCTCTTCCATCTCTGTGCTCAGCCACACAGGGTTGTTTTTGGTTTTGTTTTTTTCTTTTATTTCCTCTAACACATCAAAATCTTTCCAAGCTCAGGACCTCAACAAATATGTCTCCCTCTGTAATGTTCTCTTGTCCTTCACACAGCTGGCTCCTTCTCATTCTTGCTTCAGGATGCAGCTTAAATGGTACTTTTTCAGAGAAGCCCTTGCTGACCAGCCCCCTTTTCCAACAATATTCTCAATTGCTCCACTTTGTTGGGTTTGTTCAGAGTGCTTATCACAATTTTATTTATTTTTTTAAAGATTTATTTATTTCGGGGTGGGGAGCACAGAGGGAGAGGGAGAGAGAAATTCAAGCAGACTCCACTCTGAGCACAGTGCCCAACACAGGGCTCAATCCCATGACCCATGAGATCACAACCTGAGGAGCTGAAACCAAGAGTCAGACGCTTACCCCAACTCCGCCACCCAGGCGCCCCATATCAAAATTTTAGATGATTAATTAGATGGCTTATATACTTATTGAAGGTCTTTATGCCAGGTGTGAATGTAAGCTCCACAAAGTCAGGGACATGTCTCTTTTGTTCCCTCCTATATATGTGGAGCCTAACACAGTGCTTGCCACTCAATAAATATTTGTTGATAGATGAATGTATCGGATGATAATGACTCCAATTCTGCCTTGGTCACTGACAGTGCCCTTGGACAGATTGTTTCTCCTTTCTAAACTTCAGTTTCTTCTTCTGCAAAATCAGAAGATTCCAGGGCAGGTACAGTGGTTATTGCTATTCACCTAAGAACTGCTCAAGACCCCCTCTGTGAGATGCTTTCCCTCACTAACCTATCTCATTCTGGATCATTGGATGCTGAGGCTGAAATATTATTTTTACCATAGTTTTCTTAGGTATTGTAAGGAATCAGTGGCTCTCAGAGAAGGAAATAATTTTGGGAATTTTTGAGAATCCAGAAATATCTTTTAAGAAGGAAGAAATTCCTAAATATGTTTACAAAAAATATGATATAATATTTTATGCTTCTATTGAACACATTCATGTTTTCAACACAGAAACATACAATGCAATATAGCTATGCTATAGATTTAAGACTGTCAGCACTTCCTTCAGTGGAAATAGGATCCAGGTGTTGACTGTCAATTATGTGCACTAAAGACCATTATCCATCCACTATCTCAGTTAATATGACAAAGCCTGTGTAATAGACTGTGATTTTAGGGATCCCATGGAAACCATGCCTCCTAGTTTTCACATCCTTGTGATCAGTTTTGGCCAATAGGACATTAGAAAGAGTAATGCAGTAGAAGCTAGATACATGCTTGCCCATTGGAGCTTGCCCTCTTGAACTCCTCCTCCGTGGAGCCCAGCCACCATGCTTCAAGAAAACCCAAGCAGCCACATGGAGAGGCCCATGTGGGGACAATCTAGGGCCTGGGTCCCTGCAGAGCTCCCAGGAAGCAGCGAGCACCAATTGCCAATCATGTGAGTTAAGAATTTTGGACCTTCCATACATTCCACACTGATAGCCCATGAAGCAGAACTGCACAGTCCACTGATAGAATCAGGAGAAAAAATTAATTTAGTGCTGTTTTCAGTCACCAAATAATTGCATGGTGTGTTACTCAGCAACAGATAATGATAATGCCCTGAGAACTAAGTATTATCTCATTTGCATAGAGGAGAGATTGCAAATGATCAGACTCATATCACTGTTGATATCACTGTTCCAACTTATACTTACCACCTTTCTGGGAGCATAGTGAGCTAACCTTCAAAATAGGCAATATGTCCACAACCAACCGAAAAGGGGCTCTGTGTGGATCACACAGCCCTGTTCCCTCCCTGCCCCCCAAAGCCACAAATGATTGAAAGCAATTGGCTACTCACTCAAAAACAGCCAAATCATCAACTGACCTGCAACCAACAGCATAGCTTGGAATCGCATAAAAAGTCACAGGAAACTCATCAGATTCCCTCCCCCAGAATTTTAACTAAAATTACTAAGTAACTATGGCAGCTGAGCAGTAGAAACTGAAGGCAACAGGATAGCATGAGGTAGTCAGGGGCTTAAGACAGATCACAACACACCAAAGCTATGAGAGAGCATCAAATAAAATAGCATGAAGAAGCAGAAGCTAGAAGGCAGAAAAAATAACAGGAGTTCAGGTAAATAATGTGTTGCTGATTTTCAGAAGCAGAAACGTGCCATGGGTTGGAGACTCCATGTCGCCCTGTCTAGCTGCCTGGCTGCCTGCTGGTGTTCCAGTTGTGAATTTAAGAGGTTAGGGTCTTTTCATAAACGGATCTTTTCTTAAAGTAATTTGAGAAATTTTCTAATCCCTGCAGCCTTGACTGTCGCACTAAGACAAATTTCAAACAGGAAATCATTCCCACTACGGAAAATTCACCTAAGAGTGATTATGATCTTTCTAGTTCCTCTTAGCAAGTGTTTGGTTTCCAAGAAGCAGCTTCCCAGGATTACTAGGGGGGAAGCAATCAAGGTGGAAAGGCCTGGGAAAATTTTGTTTCCCATGACAATTTTCTACCGAGGTTGACTTTCTGCTGGACCAAATAATTTGAGCTATCTTCATTATTAGACTGTCAAAATGCTGGGTTTAGAGTTTATGGGCCCAGTGCCTTCTTCAGATGCTTGCATCCAATAACTTCCAATTTGACCCAATTTTCTTTGTGCGTGCATGTACATGCATGCATGCATAACTCATCGCCAGAAATTGTTATCTCCCATGAGTAGCTGTATCAAACCTTACAGGTCTAGAATGGAAACGAATAAACTAATCAAGGGAGGAGCGGAGCAGTCCGTGCTAAAAGAGAGGTTAATCCTACAAATAAAATTTTATTTTAAAATCTGACTTTCATTAGAAGATTTGAACCCTTAGAATAATTTACTTTGGTTTTTGTCAGATTTATGAAGTTCTCTCCTTAAAAAATGTGTATATTGCTGAAAGATTGTAAAATTTAATAGCAAACAGATTACACACTTAGGAATAGACTGAGCACAATTAGCACTCACATTCCTCCCACTCCTATAAATAACTCGGTTTCCTTTCCATGTCTGCAAATTTCATTAGAATGGCGGGAAAAAAGGGGGGGGAGAAAAAGAAGGAAAAAAGAAAAGCCTTCTGACTCTCTTGCACTGAAAGGTATAGATCCAATTATTCAATTATGGGCTTTGTGTTGCCTAGGAAGAGGCATGGGGATGTGGCGAGAGGAAGAATTAAAATAACTCCCTCTACCCCCTATCATGCACCCCTGGCTTTGGAAAGAAACTTTTCTGTATATGAATTTAGAATTCACCCACTAAATATATAACTATATATTTAAATATATAATAATACATATTACATACTTATATATATATAACATGTATATAACATATTATATATAATACATATATATAACATACTACACACACACACACACACACACACACACACACACACGCTATTCTAGCAAGTAACTTGCTTCATGGGCTCTTCCACAATGAACTTCGGTGATCTGAGAACAAAGGTTTGTCCTTCCCATAATTTTAAGCTATATGTACTTTGGAGACGCTAGCCAATTTAGCACTCACTGGTAGTCATGTCTGTGAAAAGAAAAATAAGACCTCTAACTTCTCATTTATGAGAACCAAATGAATGCTAGTGACAGGAGGACATTTGGGAAGAGTGAAACTCTAGAAGCATGGAATATACATGTCCCTGAAGTCTCTTGAGTCCCCATCCCTCCCTGCAATCCTCTCGAGGGACAGGTCTATGCCTAAACATATTTGGTTGCCATTGGGTTTATATTTAGCTCTTGGATGTGGTCTGTTTGTGTATCATGAGGTGGAGAATTTCGTCCATTTTTTCGTACTGTGAAGGAAAAAAACATTCTTTTTTTTAAATTTTTTTATTGTTATGTTAATCACCATACATTACATCATTAGTTCTTGATATAGTGTTCCATGATTCATTGTTTGTGCATAACACCCAGTGCTCCACGCAGAACGTGCCCTCCTTAATACTCATCACCAGGCTAACCCATCCCCCCACCCCCTCCCCTCTAGAACCCTCAGTTTGTTTTTCAGAGTCCATCGTCTCTCATGGTTCCTCTCCCCTCCGACTTACCTCCCTTCATTCTTCCCCTCCTGCTATCTTCTTCTTTTTCTTTTTTCTTAAAATATGTTGCGTTATTTGTTTCAGAAGTACAGATCTGTGATTCAACAGTCTTGCACAATTCACAGGGCTCACCATAGCACATACCCTCCCCAGTGTCTATCACCCAGCCACCCCATCCCTCCCACCCCCCACCACTCCAGCAACCCTCAGTTTGTTTCCTGAGATTAAGAATTCCTCCTATCAGTGAGGTCATATGATACATTCTTTTATCATTATCTAGATATTTCAAAGAACTCTTAGGTTAAAGTTATTGATCTAAAATTGTATGTGAACTTGGCTTAATCTTAAAAGTCTAAGCTGGCTAATAGCAGTGCCCAAAGAACCAACCCAAACTCTGATAAAAAGCTTCAGAGATCAATTTCATGGAATAAGTATTTTTTAAATCAATAAATGAAAACACAAAACACTAAGATGAGTGGAAGTAAAAAGCAAGAATTGCCTGATGCTTTCACGTCTTAAGGCTATTTTGTTTACAAGGACTAGAAATCCATTTAAACAAGCTCAAATAAAAGAAGTCATTGCAAACATATATATGGTAAGGGATTAATATCCATAATATAAAGAACTCCGGCAACTCAACAACAATAAAACAACCTGATTCAGAAACCAAAAAAAAAAAAAGTTACTTATAATGACAGTGCAGTATCAGTATAAAGATAGAAAAATAGAGCATTGTAACAGAATACAAAGAGAACTGATTTCCTATAAAGCAAAGATATAAAGGCATTTCAGAAGAGAAGGGACTGTCCTTTCAATAAATGATATTTGAAAAATCTCTTATCCATCTGTGGGGAAAAAATTATATAAAATAATTACTCAAAATAGACCATGGGCCTAAATGTTAAATCTGAAAATAATAAAGTTTCTAAAAAAAACTTCTGAGAAAAAAATGGGCAAAGGGCTTGAATAAATATTTCTCCAAAGAAGATACACAAATGGCCAACAAGCACATGAAAAGATACTCAACATCACTAATCATTTGGGAGATGCAAATCAAACCCACAATGAGATACCACTTCACATTAATTGGAATGGCTAGTATCAAAAACAAAAACAAAAAACCAGGAAATAACAAGTGTTGGCAAGGATGTGGAGAAATCAGAATTCTTGTCCATTGTCAGTAAGAATGTAAAGGATGTAAAATGGTACAGCTATTACAGAAAACAGTATGGTGGTTCCTCAAAAAACTAAAAACAGAATTACTATATCATCCAGTAATTCCACTTCTGGATATATTCCCAAACGAATTGAAAGCAAGATCTCAAAGAGATACTTGTACACCCATGTTCATAGCAGCATTATTTTAAAAGGTAGAATAGCCAAAAGTTGGAAGCAACCCTAGTGTCCATGGATGGATGAATGGATAAGGAAAATGTGGTATACACATACAGTGGAATATTATTCAACCTTAAAAAAGAAGACCATCTTGTCATGTTAAGAACATAGATGCACCTTGAGGACCTTCTACTAAGTGAAATAAGCCAGTCACAAAAAGCCAAACCCTGTATGATTCCACTTACAAGAGGTACCTAGAGAAACCAAATTCTTAGAGACTAAGTGAAAGGCTGACTACCAAGGGCTGGGGGAGGGGAGAATGGGGAGATGTTTAATGGGTACAGTTTCAATTTTATAAGATAAAAAGAGTTCTGGAGGTGGATGGTAGTGATGGTTATGTAACGAGATGAATGCACTTACACTACTGAATAATACATGCAAAAAATGATTAAAATGCTAAGTTTTAAGTGTATATTATAATAATTCAAACTTTAATTTTTAGAAGAGGTCATTATTGTAAGGCTAATGGGAGAATTTAAATGACCCAGCTTCTAAGAAGTAGAGCCAGATCCCCGGTGAGAATGAAAGATATATCATGGGGGTCTTCTTCTTCCTCCTTCCTTCCTTTCTCTCTCTCCAAATCTCTCTCAATATTCTCTTCTAGGATTTTCTGCTTCTGCTCTGTGGCAGGCATCTCTAAAATGGCCCTCAATGATCATTCTTCTCACTCATACCCTTGTCTAAGTCCCTAACCTTGTAAGTGGGCAGGGCCCATCACTTACTTCTAACCAACAGAATACTGCAAAATGGTATGTCACTTTGGTGATGGCATTACATTATATTATAACTTCCTTCTTGCTAGCAGAGTCTCTTCCTCACTGGCTTGGATGAAGCGAGCTGCCAGGTTGTAAAGTACGCTATGGAGAGATCCACGCAGCAAGGAATAGAGGTCCTGAGGCAGTGCTGAGCTAAGAAATGAATTCTGCCAACAACTATGTACGTAAGCTTGGAGGTGGATCCTTCCTAGAGGAGTCATCAGATGAGACCTCAGTGCCAGGTGACACCTTGAATATGGCCTTGTGAGAGACCCTGAATCAGAGAACCCAATTAAACCCACGCCCAGATTAGAGACCCACAGAAAATATGAGATAATAAAGGTGCACCGTTTTAAGCCACTAAGTTTATGATAACTTCTTAGAAGGAAATACATAACTGATATATACATCTGTTCTCCTCTCTAGACCAGTCTCTTCTACAAGGATTCTAACTTTGATGCAAACCTAAATGAGATTTGCCTATAAGAACTCTAATATTAGGTTGTCTATGAGGCTCCAATATCGCCCCTGACTGGTCTCTGAGTCTTGGTTCCTGCTTCCTAGGCGCATCCAACTAGCCCAGCAAGGATCAAATCCACTCCCTGTGGCAGATGGGCACCTGCTGATAAGAGGTCTACATCCCCACCAGTCATCAGGACTATAGGTGAAGGGAGACTTTTTTAAAAGGGGGTATGGCAAGAGGCCATGACCAGTGTCAGCATAAGCTGACCAGGAAGGAAACCAGTAAAAGCACATTATACCTGTCCTCTCCCTGTATTCTTTTTTCTTTCTTTTGCAATGAAGTTGAAGGTCAGATTGATATTGAAGTTGTCCTAAGACTCCCGAATTCTTTCATATAAATGGAAGAACTAGTATAAATAATAATAATGCACATTATCTAAGCTTTGCAACTAGAAATAAATTAAACTAGATAAACATTATCTACCTTATCTAATCTTGCAACTAAAACCCAATATTTCTGACATTTACATATTATAGTGGACCTCACAGGCACCCGAAATTAAATTGGCACCCAAAATAGACCTAGAGGGTATTACGCTAAGTGAAACAAGTCAGACTGAGAAAGACAAATACCATATGATTCCACTCCTAAGTGGAATCTAAAAATAAAAAACAAAACACACACACACACACACAAATGCATAAACAATGAAAAAGCAGAATGAGACCTGTAAATATAGGGAACAAACCTGGGTACCAGAGGAAAGGGGGGGCAGGGGAGGGTAGAATGCACGAAGAGGAATGGGAGATACAGTGTTCCATTTATAAAATAAATAAAAGGGACACCATAAGAGGGCACCTGAGGGCACCTGGGCGGCTCAGTCAATTGAGCATCTAACTCTTGGTTTCAGTTCAGGTCCTGATCTCAGCGTGCTCATGCTGAGTGCAAGTCTGCTTGAGCTTCTCCCTCCCCCATTGCCCCCCCCCACCCTTGCACACACTCTTTCTCTCTCTAAAATAGATAAATAAAGCTTTTTTAAAAAGGCACAGCATAAGGAATACAGTCAACGATAGCGTAATAATGATGTGTCAGGACACATGACAACTACCTTTGTGAACAACTACAGCATAATGTATAAACTTACTGAATCACGACGTTGTACACCTAAAACTAATGTAGTATTTTGTGCTCACTACACTCGATAAATAAATAAATGAGTAAATAAATAAATAAGCACCCAAAGTAAGTTTTCCTATTCAAAGAATTACCAAAGGGTGAAATATTCCCAGTGTGGTCAGTTCAGCTTTAATTAGAATAACTTTGTAACATTTACCCCAAACCTTATTTTCCTAGGCATATATACCAAAAAAAAAAAAAAAAAATCATCCCCAGAATTCCTGTATCACTAATTTTTTTTCTTCTGTATGTATTTTGGCTGGCTGCCTAAAATGCTTTTTTGAAACAAGGCTATATTTATAAAATAAAAGGAGAGAAGTTCTCTTTCTTTAAAGGCCTGTTTATTTGGCAATCACCAGAACTGAGGGAGACATTTTGGAGATGTAACCCATGGGGAGGCAGAATTGAAATGCTTGGGACCTTAGGCCTACTATTCCTGAATAGAACTGGGAACCATACATTAGCTTATGGGTGCGTTTTGCTTAAACCAGGAAGTAAATTGTTAAATTCTTTGGTGTTTCCAAACACAGAGCAGACTTCTACCTCTTCTCCAAAAAAGTTGCATAATTAATAAAATTCATATCATTGAACCAATTCCTTGCTCTTTTTGCTTGCAAAAGTCAAAGTTTATTTTCCTATTCTCCCTTTGAAGAAAGACACTTGTGATAGATGGTGGATGACAGTCCAGGAATTTGACCAAAATGACAGTACACGCCCTATTAGCAGCTGTGGGTTGGCTACGGTTCTGTCTTTGGTGCACATCTAGTGTAATGCAGCCAGTGGAAAGAAATAGTCACATTCAAGTGTGCCATTAATCCAAAGGGCATTGGCATTTGGTGTCAAATACACACAAATGCAGCTGCTAGAGGTCGCTCTGGCTTTCAGAAACAGGAAAACAGGTGGGAAACCTTTGACAAATTACAGTTTAAAAATCCTCCGCAAATACACTATGTCTAACTCAACTAGTCTAATGTGGTACCATCGAGGCAGGCTCTGGAGTAAGGCATGGGAGGGTGGGGCCAGTTGGTACATGCGATTCAGGTGAAAATCCATATAATGAGGTATACTGTAGTCACCACTGTCCCCACCTCCTGTGTTCTCGTGGCCCAGCTTGCCCAATTGCTCTGGCTATACCAGCATCCTCACTCAGTCTGCCTGTGGCATCAGAAGAGAGAGCATCTCAGATTTGATGGTTGCCGTCTAGGATCCCATTGCCAGAAATTTACATACAATACAGTGATGTCATTCACCCCCGCCTAGGATCTCGAGCTTCTCCACAGTTAGCTTTCTATGCATCTACAACATTCGGCTGAGTTCCAGTCTTTTCCATTTTCCCCCTAAAGAACTGATGTAACATAAAAATGGATATAACAGAAACAGTGGCTCTGTTTGAGAAAAGATGAAATATCTTTTTTCCCCATATCTTAATATTTTCTTAGGGAATAAATTTGATGTGTAACATGGTATAAGATTAAAGTATATGTTACTTTGATACATTTATATAATGTAATATGATTGCTGATCTTTATCACATTTCATCATGCTTATCACATTCCATAATTACATAATTATAGTACAATAATATTGTACACCATCACTCTTTCCCCACCCCACCCCAGCATCCCCTGGTAACCACCATTTTACTCTCTGTTTTTTTTTACAGGTTTAACTGTTTGTTTGTTTGTTTTAATGGAAGTATAATTAACATACAATGTTGAGATGTCATCTTATTATATTCCTAAAACAGTGACTTTAGCACTGGATCAGAATCATTTGGGTTACTTCAAAAATGCAGATTCCTCGGGCACCTGGGTGGTTGAGTCGGTTAAATGTCTACTCTTGGTTTCAGCTTAGATCATGATCTCAGGGTTGTGGGATTGGATCCTGGGATTGAGCCCCGCATGGGACTCTGTGCTCAGCAGGGAATCCGCCTGAAGATGCTCTCCCTCTGCCCCTCCCCCCACTTGTACACTCTCTCTCCCTCTCAAATAAATAAATAAATCTTTAAAAATATATACATAATATTCTGAACTTCTGAAAGTCTGTGGTTTGGGAGAGACCCCCTGTTAATGGTATCCTGGTTCTACTGAGGCCCCTAGAAAAACCTGACATCTATGCCTCTTCCCTGTTTGTCTTTCTCTTTCCCCTCCCCTTTCTCTCTACTTATATTCCTCTTCTTCTATTCCTTCTTTTCTCTTCTCTTTAAAAAAAAATGATTTCTCATTTATTTTCCCTGATTCAACCATGGGCCCAGGTGGGCTTTTCTGAAATAGTTACCCAAAGAGTCAGCTGACTGCTGCCTATCCTCTTACCAGGAAGAAAGTACATCCCCAGGAGCTCAGAGATCTATCACCCCCAAAAGCTACCATGGGTCTCTGAAATGGACAGCAGTGGATGCTCTTGCATTTCTCAAAGGGTCACTCCCTCAAGTGAATTCAGTTGAAAGTTTGGAATTACTCAAACTGCCAATCCATGGGATGATGCTGCCAGTGGTCCCAGCAGAACTTCGCAACAGCAAGTTTGCCAGAACAAGAATTCATTCTAAAACAGTCTACCTTCATCAAAAGCAATATCCCAAAGCAAGTAATCATTGGGTGGCAAGCAGCCAAACATCTACGGGGGGTTGTGGACAACTGGAATGTAAGAGGCGACTTTGACTGAGATCATGCTAGAATTCTTAGCCAGCCATGTCCAGGAGGATGCAACGGAAGGAGGAGGAGAGAATGGGCAATTGACCCCTGCTATGTGTCAGGCACGGTACCATGGATTTGTGTACATATCATGGCATATGATCTTCATGAGGGATCTGTGAGGGTAAGTGGTTTTCCCCGGTTTTACAGAGGAGGAGACTGAGACCAAAGAACGTAAATATGACTCTCCCAGGGTCACGCATTTACTAAACAGAATCAACAAACTCCAAATTCAGAGTTCTTTCTGTTTCATGGCAGTGTCCCATACATCGTGTCTCAAATGTTCTATTTCAGCAACAAGTATTAAAAGAGAGGTGGGGAAAACACTCTTGTTCAAATCCACTCCTCTGTGAAGATAGTTTGGATTCTTCTCACATCACAAAATTATGGAACTAAAAGGGATGTGAGAGGTCCTCTAGTTAATAACCTCATGTTTCAGATGAGAAAGCAGAGACCAGAAGAGGCAACGTGTGTGCCTGAAGTCACGTGATGACCAATGGAGCCAAGACCAGATAGAACCCAGCTCTCCTGATGGGTACTTCGGTATTTTTCTTTCGCTGCAGTGTTTTCCAAAACATGATCATATTCATTTAAAGTATATAACAAAACTTAACATGTGACCATGTAAATTCATACTCCAGGTTCTTATTCAACACCCAGCATGAACATAGCTTAGGACCTCCTGAAACATATACTCCTGAGTTTCTTTTATTTTTTTTTAATTTTTTATTGTTATGTTAATCACCACATATTACATCATTAGTTCTTGATGTAGTGTTCCATGATTCATTGTTTGTGCATAACACCCAGTGCTCCACCCAGAAAGTGCCCTCTTTAATACCCATCACCAGGCCAACCCATCCCCCCACCCTCCTCCCCTCTAGAACCCTGTTTGTTTTTCAGAGTCCATCGTCTCTCATGGTTCATCTCCCCGTCCGACTTACTCCCCTTCATTCTTCCCCTCCTGCTATCTTCTTTTTCTTTTCTCTTAACATATGTTGCATTATTTGTTTCAGAGATACAGATCTGTGATTCAACAGTCTTTCACAATTCACAGCGCTCGCCATAGCACATAACCTCCCCAATGTCTATCACCCAGCCACCCCATCCCTCCCACCCCCCACCACTCCAGGAACACTCAGTTTCTTTCCTGAGATTAAGAATTCTTCATATCATTGAGGTCATATGATACATATCTTTCTCCGATTGACTTATTTCACTCAGCATAACACCCTCCAGGTCCATCCACATCGTTGCAAATGGCAAGATCTCATTCCTTTTGATGGCTGCATAATATTCCATTGTGTATATATACCACTTCTTCTTTATCCATTCATCTGTCGATGGACATCTTGGCTCTTTCCACAGTTTGGCTATTGTGGACATTGCTGCTATAAACATTGGGGTGCACATACCCCTTCGGATCCCTACATTTGTATCTTTGTGGTAAATATCCAGTAGTGCAATTGCTGGATCGTGTGGTAGCTCTATTTTCAACTGTTTGAGGAACCTCCATACTGTTTTCCAGAGGAGTTGCACCAGCTTGCATTCCCACCAACAGTGTAGGAGGGTTCCGCTTTCTCTGCATCCCAACCAATATCTGTCGTTTCCTGACTTGTTAATTTTAGCCATTCTGACTGGTGTGAGGTGGTATCTCATTGAGGTTTTGATTTGGATTTCCCTCATGCCGAGCGATGTGGAGCACTTTTTCTTGTGTCTGTTGACCATTTGGATGTCTTCTTTGGAAAAATGTCTGTTCATGTCTTCTGCCCATTTCTTGATTGGATTATTTGTTCTTTGGGTGTTGAGTTTGATAAGTTCTTTATAGGTTTTGGATACTAGCCCTTTATCTGACATGTCATTTGCAAATATTTTCTCCCATTCTGTCGGTTGTCTTTTGGTTTTGTGGACTGGTTCTTTTGCTGTGCAAAAGCTTTTTATCTTGATGAAATCCCAAGAGTTCATTTTTGCCTTGGCTTCCCTTGCCTTTGGCGATGTTTCTAGGAAGAAGTTGCTGCGGCTGAGGTCGAAGAGGTTGCTGCTCGTGTTCTCCTTTAGGATTTTGATGGACTCCTGTCTCACGTTTAGGTCTTTCAACCATTTGGAGTCTATTTTTGTGTGTGGTGTAAGGAAATGGTCCAGTTTCATTCTTCTGCATGTGGCTGTCCAATTTTCCCAACACCATTTGTTGAAGAGACTGTCTTTTTGCCATTGGACATTCTTTCCTGCTTTGTCAAAGATGAGTTGACCATAGAGTTGAGGGTCCATTTCTGGGCTCTCGATTCTGTTCCATTGATCTATGTGTCTGTTTTTGTGCCAGTACCAAACTGTCTTGATGATGACAGCTTTGTAATAGAGCTGGAAGTCCGGAATTATGATGCCGCCAGTTTTGCTTTTCTTTTTCAATATTCCTCTGGCTATTCGGGGTCTCTCCTGGTTCCATACAAATTTTAGGATTATTTGTTCCATTTCTTTGAAAAAAGTGGATGGTATTTTGATGGGGATTGCATTGAATGTGTAGATTGCTCTAGGTAGCATTGACATCTTCACAATGTTGGTTCTTCCAATCCATGAGCATGGAACGTTTTTCCATTTCTTTGTGTCTTCTTCAATTTCTTTCATGAGTATTTTATAGTTTTCTGAGTACAGATCCTTTGCCTCTTTGGTTAAATTTATTCCTAGGTATCTTATGGTTTTGGGTGCAATTGTAAATGGGATCAACTCCTTGATTTGTCTCCCTTCTGTCTTGTTGTTGGTGTATAGGAAGGCCACTGATTTCTGTGCATTGATTTTATATCCTGCTACTTGACTGAATTCCTGTATGAGTTCTAGCCATTTTGGGGTGGAGTCTTTTGGGTTTTCCACCTACAGTATCATATCATCTGCAAAGAGTGAGAGTTTGACTTCCTCTTTGCCAATTTGGATGCCTTTGATTTCTTTTTGTTGTCTAATTGCTGTGGCTAGGACTTCTAATACTATGTTAAATAGCAGTGGTGAGAGTGGACATCCCTGCCACGTTCCTGACATTAGGGGAAAAGCCCATTGAGAATGATATTTGCTGTAGGTTTTTCATAGATGGCTTTTATGATATTGAGGTATGTACCCTCTATCCCTATACTCTGAAGAGTTCTGATCAAGAAAGGATGCTGTACTTTGTGAAATGCTTTTTCTGCATCTATTGAGAGGATCATATCATTCTTGTTCTTTTGTTAATGTATTGTATCACGTTGATTGATTTGTGGATGTTGAACCAACCTTGCAGCCCAGGGATAAGTCCCACTTGGTCGTGGTGAATACTCCTTTTAATGTACTGTTGGATCCTACTGGCTAGTATTTTGGTGAGAATTTTTGCATCCATGTTCATCAAGGGTATTGCTCTGTAATTCTCCTTTTTGATGGGGTCTTTGTCTGGTTTTGGGATCAAGGTAATGGTGGCCTCATAAAATGAGTTTGGAAGTTTTCCTTCCATTTCTATTTTTTGGAACAGTTTCAGGAGAATAGGTATTAATTCTTCTTTGACTGCCTAATAGAATTCCCCTGGGAAGCCATCTGGCCCTGGGCTTTTGTTTCTTGGGAGATTTTTGACGACTGCTTCAATTTCCTTAGTGCTTATAGGTCTGTTCAGGTTTTCTATTTCTTCCTGATTCAATTCTGGTAGTTGATACATCTCTAGGAATGCACCCATTTCTTCCAGGTTATCTAATTTGCTGGCATAGAGTTGCTCATAATATGTTCTTAGAATTGTTTGTATTTCTTTGGTGTTGGTTGTGACCTCTCCTCTTTCATTCATGATTTTGTTGATTTGGGTCATTCCTCCTTTCTTTTGGATAAGTCTGGCAGGGGTTTATCCATCTTGTTCATTCTTTCAAAGAACCAGCTCCTAGTTTCGTGGATCTGTTCTACTGTTCTTTTGGTTTCTAGTTCATTGATTTCTGCTCTGATCTTGATTATTTCTCTTCTCCTGCTGGGTTTAGGCTTTCTTTGCTGTTCTTTCTCCAGCTCCTTTAGGTGTAGGGTTAGGTTGTGTATTTGAGACCTTTCTTGTTTCTTGACAAAGGCTTGTATTGCTATATACTTTCCTCTCAGGACTGCCTTTGCTGTATCCCGAAGATTGTGAACAGTTGTGTTTTCATTTTGATTGGTTTCCATGAATGTTTTTAATTCTTCTTTAATTTCCTGGTTGACCCATTCAGTCTTTAGTAGGATGCTCTTTAGCCTCCATGTATTTGAGTTCTTTCCGACTTTCCTCTTGTGATTGAGTTCTAGTTTCAAAGCATTGTGGTCTGAAAATATGCAGGGAATGATCCCAATCTTTTGGTACCGGTTGAGACCTGATTTGTGACCTAGGATGGGATCAATTCTGGAGAATGTTCCATGGGCACTAGAGAAGAATGTGTATTCCGTTGCTTTGGGATGGAATGTTCTGAATATGTCTGTGAAGTCCATTTGGTCCAGTGTGTCATTTAAAGTCTTTATTTCCTTTTGATCTTTTGCTTAGATGATCTGTCCATTTCAGTCAGGGGGGTGTTAAAGTCCCCCACTATTATTGTATTGTTGTCAATGTGTTTCTTCGCTTTTGTTATGAATTGCCTTATATATTTGGCTGCTCCCCCTGTTAGGGGCATCGATATTTACAATTGTTAGATCTTCTTGTTGGATAGACCCTTTAAGTAGGATAGAGTGTCCTTCTTCATCTCTTATTACAGTCTTTGTTTTAAAATCTAATTTGTCTGATATAAGGATGGCCACCCCAGCTTTCTTTTGGTGTCCATTAGCATGGTAAATCGTTTTCCACCCCCTCACTTTCAATCTGGGGGTGTCTTTGGGTCTAAAATGAGTCTCTTGCAGACAGCATATCGATGGGTCCTGTTTTTTAATCCAATCTGATAGCCTGTGTCTTTTGATTGGGGCATTGAGCCCATTTACATTCCGGGTCACTATTGAAAGGTATGAATTTAGTGCCATTGTATTGCCTGTAAGGTGACCGTTACTGTATGTTGTCTGTGTTCCTTTCTGATCTATGCTGCTTTTAGGCTCTCTCTTTGCTTAGAGGACCCCTTTCAATATTTCTTGGAGGGCTGGTTTCGTGTTTGCAAATTCCTTTAGTTTTTGTTTGTCCTGGAAGCTTTTTATCTCTCCTTCAATTTTCAATGAGAGCCTAGCTGGATATAGTATTCTTGGCTGCATATTTTTCTCGTTTAGTGCTCTGAAGATCTCATGCCAGTCCTTTCTGGCCTGCCAGGTCTCTGTGGATAGGTCTGTTGCCAATCTAATATTTCTACCATTGTAGGTTACATATCTCTACTCCTGAGCTGCTTTCAGGATTTTCTCTTTGTCTCTGAGACTCGTAAGTTTTACTATTCGATGTCGGGGTGTTGACCTATTTTTATTGATTTGGAGAGGGGTTCTCTGTGCCTCCTGGATTTTGATGCCTGTTTCCTTCCTCACATTAGGGAAGTTCTCTGCTATTATTTGCTCCAATATACCTTCTGCCCCTCTCTCTCTTTCTTCTTCTTCTGGGATCCCAATTATTCTAATGTTGTTTTGTCTTATCGTATCGCTTATCTCTCGAATTCTGCCCTCGTGATCCTGTAGTTGTTTCTCTCTCTTTTTCTCAGCCTCTTTATTTTCCATCGTTTGGTCTTCTATATCGCTGATTCTCTCTTCTGCCTCATTTATCCTAGCAGTTAGTGCCCCCATTTTTGATTGCACCTCATGCATGAATAGCCTTTTTGATTTCGACTTGGTTAGATTTTAGTTCTTGTTTTTCTCCAGAAAGGGTTTCTCTAATAACTTCCACGCTTTTTTCAAGCCCAGCTAGTATCTTTAAAGTCATGAATCTGAACTCTAGGTCCGACATCGTACTAATGTCCGTATTGAGTAGGTCCCTGGCTGACTGTACTAACTCTTATTCTTTTTGTGGAGGTGATTCTTTTGTCTTGTCATTTTGTCCAGAGGAGAATAGATGAATGAGAGAACAAAATGCTAACAGGTTAACAACGTCCCCAGCAAATATACTCTAAACAAATCAGAAAAGACCTGAAACCAGGGGAAAAGAAAGAAAGAAAAAAGAAAGAGGAAAAAAAAAGATAAAAACAAAAACAATACAGATAAAAAGATAAAAACAGAACAATACAAAAAAAGCTGAATATGATCAAATATGATCAGGCTAGTGCATAGATCAGTGCCACACACTAGATTTTGGGCATATTTTGGTCTGTTAGAAGAAAGTGCCTCCTAAATTTTTTTTTAAATTTTTTATTGTTATGTTAATCACCATACGCCTCCTAAAAATTTAAAGGAAGAAAGACATATATGTACAAAATAAGGGTTGATACAATGAAGGGATGGAAGATAACTGTAAAGATGAAAATTATAAAAGATTTTATAAAAGGAATTGGTAAGATAAGAAGTTGTTTGAAAAAAGAAGATTTAAAAAAAGAAAGAAAGAAAGAAAAAAAAGGGAGAGAATGTGATCAGGCAGGAGACTAGAACAAAGTCATACACTAGTGATTTAGGGTATATTTTGATCTGTTAGAAGAAACTGTATCTCAAAATTTTAAAGAGAGGACAACTTATATACATATATGCCGAAAATAAGGGTAACTACTATGAAGGGATAAAATATGACTCTAAAAATGAAAAATAAAAAATGTTTTTTTAAAAAAGGGATTGATAAGATGTTGGTTGAAAAAGGGAAAAAGAAAAATTAAAAAACAGTTAAAAAATTAACTTTGATGAACTAATGAATCATGGTAAAAAAAAAAAGCCATGAATTCTAGGTGCCGTATTCCCCTAGCGCTGGAGTTCTCCCGTTCTCCTTCATCGGTAAACTTGGTCTTGGCTTGCTGGCTGTTCCTGCTGATCTTCTGGCGGAGGGGCCTGTTGCCGTGGTTCCCAAATGTCTTTTCCGGAGGCGGAATTGCCCCGCCCTTGTCGGTCCGGGCAAAGCAAGCTGCTCGGGTTTGCTCTCAGGAGCTTTTGTTCCCTGCAAGCTCTCCGTACAGCCTTGGAGGACCAGGGTGAAAATGGTGGCCTCCCAATCTCTGCCCCGAGGAGCTGAGAACTCGGGGCCCCGCTCCTCAGTGCGCCCCCAGAGAAAAGCAGTCACTCCCGTCTCCCCGGTCTCCGGCCGCACTCCCTGCTCACCCGGCCTGTGACCGAGCGTTTCTATCTCTGGCACCCGACCCCGTGTGGTGTCTCCAAACCCAGCACATCCCTGCGGTGCGCTCCCGCGCCGCTCCTCCCCGGGAAGGAAGGGGAGTCTCCCCGGATCTGCCGCTTGTTGGGTCCCTGTTGGAGGAGCAGTGGCCCGACTGGGCCGCGGATCACAGTTTATGGCCACCCCGAGCTGAGAGCCCGCGCCTCGGCTCCGTCTCTGCAGCCGGCTTCCCCGCTCCGATACCTGGGAGCTCTGGCGCACTCAGGCACCCCCGGTCTTTCTGTGACCCCGAGGGTCCTGAGACCACACTGTCCCACGAGGGTTCCACCCCCCGCTTAGCCACTGCAGCGACGTCCCTCAGCGGAGCCGACTTCTAAAAGGTCCGATTTTGTGCTCCGCGGCTCTATCACTTGCCAGAAGCGGCCAACGGAGGCCCCCTCCCCCGCCGTCTATCCTCCCGAATATCGCCTCGGATTCACTTCTCCACACGTCCTACCTTCCAGAAAGTGGTCGCTTCTCTGTTCAGAGAGTTGTTGCTACTCTCCTCTTCGATCTCCTGTTGAGTTCGTAGGTGTTCAGAATGGTTTGATCCCTATTCAGCTGAATTCCTGAGACCGGACGAAATCCAGGTCTCCTACTCCTCCGCCATCTTGCTCCAATCACTCCTGAGTTTCCTGATGTTAAGTTGTATGACTCTGTCCCTACGTCTCTGTTCCAGTTGGGACCACCTGGAATTGCTACAAATTCTGCTACCCCCTTCAAGGATCCTGCCACAGAGCTGCTCTCCACCACAGGTTGGCCTCCAAAATTATCAAGAAATTAGTCATAGGAACCTGTAACTTTATAGAAATCCATGCCAACTTTAAGGGAATGTTGCTGAGGTCAATAAAAATGGAAAGTCTACAGAGTGATACCTGCAACCCATATTTCTCAAATTCTAAGGTCACAGATGAAAGAGTCGGGGCTAAATGATTCCTGGCACTTATTCCCCACTCAGTCCATGACCCCTGCAGGGAGAATGCCTGTGTGTGAATGTAGATTAATGCCTCCTCTTTCTATATCAGATAACTCCTTAAGTGAATCTTTTCTTACTCTCCTTCCTATATCATATCAGCAGGAGTATACTCTCTAATTTCATAGCCCAGGGACACTCAGACAGCTGAAGAGGTTTCTGCAGCTGGGCATATGGGATGTGCAGATCCATGGGATTTAGGCATAAACTCCTACATAACAATGATAGCCTTTACCTCTGGCTTTTGGCCCAGGATATGCATTTCTCCTTCCTACCTGTCCTCCTAGATAACGATCTACTTGAGGCACATCTTCCTTAGTGTTTGATGGGCATCATGAAGACAGGAACCAACCTGTCTGACTTTTCAATAACCATATCCCCATTACCCAGAACAATGTCTGGAACACAGCAGGTAGTTAATATGTTTTGAATGAATGAATAAATGGCATGATACGACACTGTGTAACAAAAGCATTCAGCTACTCCCACACATGACTGGGGTCTCAAAATCTAAGACTCAGTTTTCCCAATTCAGCCCATGTTCAGCAAGTAAAACAGTGAAATTAGTAAAAATTAGTAAAATCAGTGAGTAAAAATAAATTAATACCACTATCCATTGCTAAGGCATGTCAGATCTAAGAATGTCATAACATTTTCATAGAAAATTAACCAGCCATCTCTAAGGTTAAAGATCAGGTAGTATCTAATAAATGAGCTAGAACCAAAGGGGATATTTCCAACACACAACTGAAATTCAGCCAGCTGATTGTAGGAAAGAGAAAGGACAATTACTTGTTTCAAACATGTTGGAAAAAATGTTTGTGTAGGCCATATGACTGCAGGCATATTAATTTTTTCTTCTCTCTACATTTTGTATTTCAACTTTTCTATAATGACCATTTGTTACCTAGGATGGAAAAAGAGTGAAGTGTGTTTAAAAAAAAAAGGAAAGGAGGAAGAGAGAGAGAAGAGGTGGAGAGAGAAAGAGAGAAGGGAGGGAGGGAGGGAGGAAAGCCACCTCCTAAAATGAACAAAGACCGGTTATTTCTCCATGGCTCTAAAACCACTGATTGAAAAATGGATAAAAGTCAAATCAACCAGTTGTTTTTGTCTCCATGACACTAAACACTACTGGTTTTACTTTTTCAAAGAATAGCTTGAACTGATTAGTTATTTTGGCATCCTGGAGACACACCACCATGTGAACAAGGACAACATATGAGCAACTGGGGAGGGTCATGGGCCATGTGGAATGATGTCCAGTGACTTAAGGGGACCAAGACACAGAGCCCATTGGTGTAGCCTCAGCTTCAGAAATGGACATCTTTTAAACATTTCTCCAGAGAGTCAATATGTTCCAGTCAATGGAAAACATCTGAGACTCCAGAATCCGAATCCCTGGGTTCTGTTACTCTTTCCACAAATAGATCTGTGAACTAAAGCAGGTCATTCAAACGCTCTTCCTCTTGGGATAATAATTTCTGTCCTATTCATTCTCAGTATTAAAGGTAAGAAAATGTTTATAAAATTACACTAAGTTAGTGAGAAGTGGTATAATTATTCTCTCTGTGTCCCTTCCAAAGAAGGTAAAGAGTGAAGTTGGTGTACATCAAGAATCAAAATAACCTGATTTTTAGTGACACCATGATCTAGTTAGTGTCAAAGCTTAAAGCCACATCCAAGAACCAAGAGCATCGGAGGACCTCTGAATGGGATCTCCTGATTCCACTGCACTATTTCTCTGCCAATAGCACAGATATTCAAGTGTCCATTGCATGTCAGATGGCCACCATTGATACCAGTTTGGTTTGATGAGTTTACATCACATACAGATAGGGTAACATAAAATCATTACCTAGTTAGGACATAATCATGTGCAGTCAATTGAATATATGACGATGTTGTTTCAAATCTTCATGAGATGGTACACTGAAAACCTCTATGATTATATGTTACCATTTGTTTCACAGAGAAACGGTGGTGGAATGTAGCTGTATGGTGAGCCTTGCCTGTTAAATGAAGAATATTGTGGGCAAACGTGAACAAAGCCATACTCTACATCATCAACCACAGGCGATCAGTTTCTGGAGCAGATATTTTGCACTTACGCTTATTTGTATCCCTTACACGTAGTGTGTCTTTGGTATAGTAGGTACTGAATTTTTTTGTCACTTAGTGCCATTTAAAACTTCTCAATGAAAAAAAAGGTCGGGGGGGGGTGGAATCACAAAGCCAGTCTCTACAATACAGGAGAATTTTCAACCAGGTCTTTCATCCGAGGACTGCGATAACAAAGTAGATAGCACTTCAATGAGTGACGCTCCATGGAA
The DNA here is from genome assembly GCF_003265705.2 of Callorhinus ursinus. Classification (NCBI taxonomy): domain Eukaryota; kingdom Metazoa; phylum Chordata; class Mammalia; order Carnivora; family Otariidae; genus Callorhinus; species Callorhinus ursinus. The sequence goes on from NW_027397112.1 coordinate 4,091,994, forward strand.
ACTAAGAAGGAGAGGCATTCCCTGCCACATCTAACCCCACAGACCTCTTTCAAATCCGTTCTAGAGCCCCATGGTCACTCATGGTCACAGGAGTCCTTGACATTGTCTTGGGACAGTCTTGGCCAGTGTGTTTTTTCTCCAGGCTCCTCCATGATCCAACAGAAACTGACGCCCATGACTAACCAGATGCAGCAGCAAGCACCCCTGCTTTCCATGGGATTCTGTAAAATGCTGATGGAGCAGGAAATAGCTATAAAAGTTCCCCTGAAATCCTCTAGAGATGTCCTGTAACATTTTCCATGGAAATGTCATAAAATATTCCATGCAATTAGCTTCACTTAAAGAAACATTTGTCAACTTGTTTTACCTTCTTAAAGGTGACTTTTTTTTCATTAAATATGTGTCATTTATAAAAATATTTGTGTTGTTTAACAAAATACAAAGACATTATTATCACCGTGGGATTCTGATTGACTGAAAGCTAATAATAGCAAGATTAGCTTCCAGTAAAGCCAAAGTAAAATATATAAATGAGGGAGCAAGTCGGCAGGGCAGGGGGGGTGGTGTGTGGAGCATAGAATGTGGATGAAAAATTTTTTTAAGATTTTTTTTAGACAAATCAAAGCCCTACATTTTCATGGGTCCATTTCCCAGTTTCAGAAAATATGAAATTTCCTCTGACTAGAAAGGCTCACTGTTATCCATGTAACCCCAGAGAATTCACATGAATTGAAATGAACTCCCAGCCCCTAATCCAATGCCAAGAAAATATGCTACAAATCAACCTATATTTTCCAAAGCAGGGAGTTATGTTACCACAGAGTCACCACATGCTGAGGATGGAAAACAGGTGTGTGAGTGAGGCTTCCTGACTGTAGCAACTCACGCTCAATCCCCAGGTGGCTTATCTACACCCTGCTCCAGACGTAGGTCACTCGCAACTTAGTGTGTAGTGATTTTCCACTGGGAACCCCAGGGCATTCATGGTCACTGTTGAAGTGTAGGATTATCACCTAACACGTTCCCTCCCTGAAGCCATGACACCTCTGTGTTCCTTCCATTTCTTCTGAAAGTCTCAGCCACCTGCACAGCCTCATGACCTTGCCCGGTTCTGCCCCATAGTTGCCTGAAACTGAAAACTGCCTTGTCTGGATTTGTTGGGTTATTTTATCAGGTTTCTGCTTCAATTCCTTCATTGTGTTGGGTTCTCAAAATTCTTCTCGCGCTCTTCAGCTGGAATCCACATTGTAAGGGGGGCCATGTGACTGAGAGGAGTCATCCAGCTTTGTGGGGCATTTTTTGAGGTTGGAGAGACTGGAGTAATAGCAAGGGAGAGGTGGACCATGGACAAAGTACCAAGGAGAGGAGTCTTAGCCTCTGGGCATATGGTCATCAGGAGTCACTGCTGAGACAGGTGCAGCAAACCTGAAAATATAGACACGGCACCGAGATCCAAAGACATGAGCAAAGGGCATGAGTCAAAATCGAGTTTGTGAAGCAAAAGCAGATTTGAACATGTGACCAACTAGGAGCTACCTCCCTGAGACAAAAAGCATGGAGAAAGGTAAAATGTATTAAAAGAATGAGCTCAAAAGTCATGATGGGTTTATGGTCTTTCTAGACAAAGTTACGTGAACAGTGAGTTAATTGTGTCCAACATGAAAAGCCTGGAGCCCGTGTGTTCACTCTTCCAGTTGTAGCTTTCAGAGTCCTGAACGGGTGTGTGCGTGAGGCTTCACTTAAAGAAACATTTAAGGGGTCAGGAATGCAACAAAAGGTGCAGGGACAAGGACTAAACAAGTTGGAAGGGGACAAACTCAATGCCCAAGTTGCTCCTGGAATGCTCAGGACTCCAGGACTTGTCAAGAAGACACTCAGAGCATGGCCTGTCATCTCTGATTGTACCAGGGCCTGAGGCCAGTATCCCTGGAGAAGGTCCTTCCCTTGCTGCTGACTCACTTCATCCAGCCACCCATCTATGGGTAAGATCAGAATTTCAATTTCTTAACTTACATTGGAAAAAGAAATGGTCTCAGAAACTCTCAGAACAATCTACTTGTGAATGAATAGTATGAACCCTCCTTATTCAAACATTATCGACAAATGTAGCCAAGAATCATATGCATCAAGCTGACTGGCAAGCATAGAATATAACAAGGAGAGTTCATAAGTCTGAATGTTTCATGAACTCGGTGTAAAACAACGCAACACACCCATTTCAAACACAGGGATGGATTTAACCACTGAGTCAACCGGTGAGTCAAGAGTACTTAAAGTCCATCTACTAAAGCTTTGTCTTCCCTGGATAACATCTGAAAGGACCCTGCCAATGTTTACCTCTGTGATTTTTCTGTTTGCATTGCTCACATATCCAGTCGACGTATGCTTCCCTGATTCATTTCATCAGGCCGTAGTTCTGCTTTTGGCTAAAGAATCTTTCCTTCTCCTTAACTCATTCTTTCTCTGTTGTGATTTATGTAATAATATACTGACTTAAAGGTTCAGCTCCTAGACCTCAATCTCACGTCTCCATTTTCCAGTTCTTAGGGAGAAGGGGGATGTCAAGGTACTTCCCTATAGTCCTCGAGTCGAGTGGCTTTCCCATTTAAAAATTTAATGGGATTTTTCAAAGGCCTATTATTGCACTTCTTCATTTCCATGTTCCTATCAACAGGCCCCAAATCATTTCAGTCCTCCCAGGATGCCAGACACGAAAGTTCTTTTTATCAAAGCCATTAATGAATTCACACTAACAAAGAAGCTTTATCTGTGCTACATTCAATACTTGCAGAGGCAAAATTGTGAGCTTCTCTGGAGAAACCCTGGCAAGTGATCATCAAACATATCAAGGAAACAAATGAGAAAGGAAGATAAGTCGTGCAAATCGCCATATTTTAGAAAGCCCAAGTTAAAAGAGTAAGACAGATTCGAGGCACACTCAGAATTGTACAATGGAAAAATACTGCACGCAAGATTAAAGGCCCGCCTGCGAAATAGATAATGCCAAATTTGATGAGAAAATACATTACATTTCCTTTCCTTTGAACCGTCAGTTGATATTTTCCACTTTTACTGGAAAGAAATAAGCTCTAAGATGTCACTCACCACTTGGGAGAAAGGGGCCTCCCTTTCCAGATGCAGAAACATGGAGGAAGTGCCCGAATGTTTTTTCTACAAAGCGCAAGCCCCTGGAAAGTTCAAGATCAGCTCACAGACTGTGAAAAATGTGCTTTGGGTCTTTTGTTGTTTTCCTGTGAACATTTGTCTCTCTAATGTTCTTGCATTTATACTCACCTTTGACCTGGGCTTTAATCTGCCACCAGGTAACCTCTGACCTTCCTCTCTCTAACCTGCATAGATTAGGGAACCTACATACCAGCTTAGACAAAATAGCATCAGGACACCTGAGACGTGTTCTCACTACGGTCCCTTTACCTGGTTCCGGCCTGTGGGCTCTTTGCTTGTCTCCTACATGTTCTGCACTGGGCTGAGCTAGACTCCTGGTGCTCTCTTTCTTTTCTCTGTCTCAGAAGCATGGATTAACCTGTCCGTTTCCAACTGTATGCTCTGTGCTTCCTGCCCAAGGTCAGCTTCACGTGCAAGTCACCCTCACAGTCATCACATGTCCCCTTGCTTAAAGGGCTGCGCTGCTGTCATCTTGAAATTCTTCAATATTTTTGGGCAAGGAGCCCCACAGTTTTATTTGCACCAGGTCCTGCAAATTACATAGCTGGTCCCATCCTTGACAATGTTTCCCCTCCAGAAAGCGAAAATCTCAATTGCATTCCTGACCTGACTTGACCAAACCTCAGTCTAGTGGGGCAGATCCCACACTGTTGGTTGAGAAAGCACCTAAATTAAAACACTAAGCGCAGCCAGCTGCAGCTGCAACCGCACACGCTTGTCACATTTGTCAAATATTCAAGAGCGTGCATTCATTTCCTTGGTCACTGCTCTAAGCAAAATAAAGGCCTCCAGGCCTGTCACATGCTAACATCGAGGAGAAGCAGAGACCGTGATTTGCAGTAATTGAAAAAAGTCCTGTCCAGACCTCGGCCCTTGCTCCCAGAGAGTTCAGGGCAAAACTCACAAAACTCATGAATTCCAGGAATGTGAGGAAAAAGAACCAAAGAGCAAAACTGGACTTCTACCTAAGTTTAGAAATCAAAGGCTACTGATCTAATGCTTTAGCTGAAATCCTTTATTAGGAACGGCAATAAAACCTGGTTAATCAACTAGAACACAGAACATGGGGTTTTTTTTTTTACTTGTTTTTAAGATTTTATTCATTTGAGAGTGAGCAAGAGAGAGAGCATAGGAGCAGGGGCAGAGGGAGGGGGGGAGAAGCGGGCTTGAGCAGTGAGCCTGAGGCAAGGCAGGGCTCCATCCCAGGACCTGGAATCATGATCTGAGCCAAAGGCAGACACTTAACCGACTGAGCCACCCAGGTGCCCCAGAACAGAGAACATATTTTATTCCTTTACATAATCATTTCTTAGCTCCATGTTGACAAGAACAAAGTGATCGTGAATAATATTTCATGGCTCAGAATAAAAATGTCTCCCTTTCTTCTGCTGGGGAAAGATTTGCTACCCCTTTTCTGTTTTCCCCTTTCTCTCTGTCTCTCTGTGTCTCTCTCTGTCTCTCTCTCTCTCTCTCTCTCTCTCTCATTCCCTCCCCTTTCTCCAGATGCCCATAATTTGAAATGAGGCTGAACTATATACCTTTTCCCCATTTCCTTTACTTTTTAGATCTATAAAGCATGTTAAAAGCAGAACAGGGGGCGCCTGGGTGGCTCAGTCATTAGGCGTCTGCCTTCGGCTCGGGTCGTGGTCCCGGGGTCCTGGGATCGAGCCCTGAGTCGGGCTCCGCGGGGAGCCTCCTTCTCCCTCTCCCACTCCCCCTGCTTGTGTTTCCTCTTTCACTGTCCCTCTCTGTCAAATAAATAAATAAAACCTTTGAAGAAAAAAAAAGCAGGACAGAACTTAACAGTTGACTGCGTGTGGAGGATTCCAGAGAGCAATAGCTTCTATTTGAGCAGATTTCCATTTAAATAATTTTGGGCGAAAGAAATGTTGCAGGGCAAGTTTTTTCCAGAGTGGCCCAACTACACCCACCAACCTTCTCACACACCTGTCCCTCAGACCTTCCATGGAGACCTGTGTTAAAATGCTGGCCCCACAGTCAGGGAAATCCAGAACCTGACTGGATCTCCGATGGTATTAAGGAATGATTATTTTAATTTAGGTGCCAAGTTGTGTTGTGATTATATTTTCAATAAATACTTATCTTTGGGAAATACACCCTGAAAGACAATAACTGGAATTTGTTCCAGAATATCCCAACTGGGGAGGGAACTCAAGTAAGATGGTAGAGATGAACAGGATTGGCTACGAACTGACCATTTTTGAAACTTGGTGGGTGGCTCAGGACGGTAAATTATAATAAGCTTTCAACTCTTCCATGTGTAGGATATTTTCTGTAATGAAGGTTTTTTTTTAAATGTAGTTTTATGTATTTTGGTCCTGACTCTACCATTTCTTAGTTGTATAACATGAGGCAAAATTGTTCTGAGGCTGTCTCACATGTGAAGCTTTCTTAGCATTCCCTGCCCCCGCCCACCCCCCCCCCCCCCCCGCAACCCCCTCCCTCCCACAGAGTTGCGAGAACTGAATGAGATAGTGCAGATACCGTGACCAGTAAGCAGGAGAGATGAAGGAAAGGGTTTCCTTCATCACGGCCCAACCACTCCTTGCACCCCAGGGCATCCTTCAAGTCGAATCAGCTACTGGCCCACCAGTGAGCAGATTCTTTTCTTTTGTCTACATGTCAGCCAGAGTCTAGACAGAGCTCCAACTTCTGCTTACTTTATGAAATCAGATAGGGCTTTAAGAATTCAGCTCACCGAGTGGGAAGCTAGCGTCTTAATCTCCCTCGTGACCTCCCTTCCAACTCCCACCCCTTTCAAAAGAACACAAATATACATTTGGATTTTCCATAAACAAGAACACGTGCCAAGCAGGTTTGCGCAGATTGCAGAAAAATGTTCCTTTGATTCGGATCCCGAAAACACATCACTGAATGGTTGTACTTAAGAGACAGCACCAACAAGAGGTCTCTCATCAAACCGACCCGGAGTCGTGGCTGCTGACAAAGAACCAATGAAGCAGACAATGTCACAGAGGGAATCGATGAATAGTTTAGTACTACTGACCTTCTGAACACTTTTTAATTAATATGCCTTTTTCGTCCATCGTGGAGCTGAATCACCCTGAACGCTGCTGGTGTAAACCAAAGGGAGCAATGACCTAATAGTATTTACCTAGTGGACCCTCTACAATGCTGAATTTCCTTAAGAGAGGTCAACCAGTGTCAATGACTACCTTATGCTTTCAAAAAAGTTGATAGGAAGGGTTGTAAATGGAAGACTTTCACAGTTTAAGTTCTAGAGAAGAGGTATTTGCCAGGTTTTTCATGTGACTTCGCTGTCTCCCCTATTTCCTACTATTTCTGTGGGCATTAACTCCAACCCCAGATACTAACTTCTAGCGAGAATGCAGCCTCCTCTTGGGAATCCTTAACATCATAAGGAGGCATCCCTTGAAAATAGCCTTTACAAATTAAGAATGTTTTCCTTTGTGCAAGAAATAAGAAATGGAGGGATGACAGCACCATCTGCAGTAGCCAGTAATTGAAAACAAAGAGAATATCTATCAACAATGGTTAAATAAATTGTGTTACATTCATATCAGAATATGGGGCAGTCGTAGAAAACGACTTGGGAAGATTTCCCAAGTACGGATTCCACTGAGTAAGAAAAGCAATCCTGCAAAAGAGTGTGTCAGATGATCCCATTTTTGTAAAACATAAAATGACAAAAGACAGCCTGGATTGGGGTAGTGGGGGAGGCCTAAGATCACCGGAGTACAAAAAAAAATATTGAAGTACACACATTAGGGTATTATCATGCCTTCCCAGTTGGGGTGTGTAGGTAGAATTGGAATGAGGGGTATTGATGCTGGGAAGAATGAGGAAGTGTTCATGATAAAAAAGCAAACTGCCAGGTGTGGTATAATCCCATGTAAGCAAAACTTGCCGGTGTGTGTGTGTGTGTGCGTGCGCGTGTGTGTGTATGTGTGCGTGTGTGTGTGTATGTGCTTGCATAAAGAGATTCATGAAAAAGTGAATACCTACATACTCATAGTGGTTGTCACAGGTAGCAGGATTCCACATGACCTTTAGGCTCTTTATCAATTTTTTATATATTGTTAGATTTCTTTACATGAAGCCTATAGCATTTACCTCATAAGGAACTAATAAAGCCTAATTGATCATGGGGATGAAAATTATTCATTCGGATTCAATTCAACATATACTTATTGAGCATGCTAACATTTTTCTGTTGCTGCCCTCATTGCTTACCCTGTGATCCCCTTCTTCCATCCTCAAGGCCAACAATGGAGCATGTCTCTAAGTCGGCTTCCAATGTCCCATCCCTTTCTCTCTCTTCTGTCTCCCTTTTCTACTTTTGAGGACCCTGATATTGACACTGGGCGCAACCAGATTATCTAACATAATCTTCCTATTTCAGGTCAACTGATTAGCAATCTTAATTCTGTCTACAATTTTAATCCCCCTTTTCCAATGTTACTTAACATAGTCACAGGTTTTGGGATCAGGAATTGGACACCTTTAGGGGAGAGGACATTATTCTGCCTACCACAAGCATCTTCTTTCTATGTACCAGGACTGTCCTGAGTATTGAAAATTTGAAAGCAAACAAACAGATTAGTCCCTTTAGAAAAATGATACCAAGAACCAATGCTCCCTAAGGATTGAGTGCGACATTGAAAGTATGAATACTCCCCTGAAAGAAAACAGAATACTCACTTGAAAGAAAAATTATCCACTCATTCAACAAACATCAAGCGCCTACTACGTGTTGGACAGTGTTTGGGTGCTGGGCATGCCACAGTAAATGAGACACACAGAAAGCCCTATACTCATGGTGCAGGCGGTAAACAAAATGAACTTGTTTATCAAAAGCATTCTATGAGGTGGGTACTTTATCACTCCCACTTACAGATGAGGAAACTGGAGCACAGAAAGGGTCAGCCATTTCCTTGATGTTCTAGCATGTGGTCAAGCCGGACTTTGAATCCAAGCAATCTCTCTCTAGAGCCCAAGGACCTTACTGTTCTATTACGATGCCTCCTCTGATTCTATTTTGCCCCACAAAAGTGGCCCCACCTGGAGTGGTTCCAATGGGACACTGCCACCAGGAAAATGTACTGCAGAGACACACCTGGACAAACTGCTAGACTGATCAACTGGGAGACATATTCAGAAGGCAAGATTCGGTATATCCGAACACATGCTGGCTCCTCCAATCATCGACCCAGGCCAACCTCACCCACTTGACTTTCCTTCCCCACCGCCCTTACTTTCATCTTCATCATTGTTATCAGAGAATGGCAAACCCTTAAAGTTGGAAGGAATTTGAGATAATTCTAAATCCCCTTTAAATGGAAAATGAGCTGGTGCCTGCAGTTGGCATCTATCTTCCCTGACCTAAACTTAAATCTGTAAAAGCCACATATCACATTTCTAATCTTTCTTCTCTCTAACCTTTCAGTCACTCCTATCTCTTAACCTCAAATCACCATCAGCACAACAGCTCTGGGCCTAGAAATTTCAATCAAATTCCTACGAGATGTGGGCTTTGCCACACCAAGATTACAAAGGGCAATTAACTTTGGCAAAATAAGGTCCGTACCTCATTTCCTGAAAAATTCATAAACTTTGTGTAATCCACAATAATTGGACATCTATCAAAGGGGTTCATATCACAATTCCCTTTAGTGATCATGATAATCTACTGGTTTGATTAATTCCCCCAGAAATATAAAGCTCAACTTCATCAGCTTAGTCTTCACCCTGCTGAGCAAAGAAAAGTTTGACCTGCCGGCAACATTTCAAGATGCTCCTCAGGTCTTTTGCCTTGACTTAGGCCCAGGGAGAATCTCAATCCATGTGGACACAGAATCTCTACAGGTACTTCCCTGTTTTGAGAGATCACGAACTTTACCTTCAAACAATACCCACCTACTCAGTAGCTTCAAAGTTCTGAAAGAATGGGTATTGATATAAACATGTTTTCTTTTTCTTGTAGGTCTTGTTAAAAGCCACAGAAAATCCTCCATACTATGGTAAAAAAAAAAAAAAAAAAAAAAACACATGTCAGTTGAGTACTCTACTATCAGGAAAAGGGATAAAGACATGGGTCCAAGACTGACAAAGATACATAGGTACATAGTGTCATTTTAGTTTGATGCTTGGATGTCCCAGATGGGCCCCTTTTAGTGGATTCCTCAAGGTTGTTCAGAAACCAAGGCTTCTGTGTTGCCACTAGGCAGTGTGAATATTTTGTGAATATTTGCTACTATCTTTCACTTGCCTTTCACTATCCTAAAGATAAGAACTGACCATATTTCCAGGTCTTCACCAAATGGTTTCTACATGGGCTCAAGCGATGAGAAACCTCTCTCTGGTTCACGATGCGTTTTGTTTGATGATTTTGGTGGTACTGGAAGGAGCCATGCATTTTTTTATTCCTTTCAGTTATTATATCAACACCACTATAACACATTTCTTCAGCACACAACTTGAATTAATATTAGGAAAGAAATTTGGAGGCATCAGCCCTTTCTACCAGGACTGATTCTTAAAATCAAAAGCAAAAACTGTCTTATTCCTTTGTCTTGTTTCTCAGCCTGTTTGTCAAAGTATCTGTTTGGGTTTTTCTGTTTTGTTTTGTTCTTATCAAAGGCTATTAGAAATTCCTTTTAGTTTGCATACGTGGACCCTTCCCAAAAAAGCAGTGATGCTAGTTTCCTGGACACCAGATCTGACATTTGCCAATAGACATTGGTTTTCCACACTATATTTTAAAGAAATTATTATATCATTACCCATGATTTATTCCACTCCAAGGGGCCTCCCAGGCATTGTTAAGTGAAACTTGCCTGAGCCAACTTTTAAAAGTCATAACACCCTTCTAGTATTTACTCAGGGACATTTCATCTATTCTTTCCCTGAAACAAGATCACATTGCTTCCCTTTCATGCTTAAGAGCCCAACACAAATCACTAACCAGTGTTAAGGCTAACAAGCCCAGCAAAGGCCATGCACTCAACAGCCAGACTCAGCAAAGGTGCATCTGCCACAGCAAGAAAAAAAGAGGTGGGGGGGGCGGGACTTAGAATTGAAAACATCTGCTGGTCTCAACCTGCTCATACTTTGGAAATGAATAATTCCAACCACTTCATGAACTATAAGTACTAAAGATGCTATTTATCACTTATGTATAGTTTAATTAAATGTCTTGATTTCCCTGAGAAAGTGCCTAATCCATAGAATACTTAGAGCATCGCTAACATTCAAACAAAAGTTAAAACACCCTTTTTCAATGATGCCTGAAAAGAAACAGCACGCAACTAGTTAGTGGGGAAGAAAAGAAAGTAAAATAGAAGATTACTAGGTATTGCTGTCTTGCTTACAAACAAATCAGGGCTTTTCCCTTTTTTAAGTTGTACAATACGCAGATCTGCTGCTCTGGGTGTAATTTATGATACTTTGGACCAGTTAACAGCTTGCTTTTGTTGTGGGCTTCTGCTTTGATTCACCTCTCAATTGACTCATTGATTTCTGGACTCAAGTGTAGACAACAACACGCTAGGAAAATACCAAGGTTGGTAGCACTAAATAAATTAGTCGATGACTCTCTATCGCTGCCACCAGGACTTTGGGCAAAACTGCAAAGTACAAGACGTTTGGGCTTCTCATTTCAGTTTGTTTCTTCGACCCGTTTCCCAACAGAATTCTGCACATAAATATTTGGGACATGACAGCTCTTTGTACAGTCCCTGCAACTGCAAGACGTTTAGGAGCCTTTGCTCCAGACACCAAATGACAGAAGTGCTCCCCCACCCCACACACATGCACACATCCCCACCCACAGGCACGTACTCGCTTACACCATGTGTCTCTAAACTCCTAAATCCCCGAGTGCCTCCTGCTGTCTTGAAGGCGTCCAAAGTACCCACCTGGAGTACACCGTTGTCCCAGATTTTTCCTCTCTCATCCACGCCCCTTCACCTCAAAAATGCCTCAGGCCAAATAGTTCAATACAACTTTTGTTCAATTAAGGATTAATAACTGTTCTGATCTTGGCCATTGGTAAAGATAAAAGCAATTTAATCATCCAATTAAAGTAATTAACAGTAAATTCTCAATGACTAGTAGACTTAATCTTTTTAGGGATAATTATACAAAAGAAGGACAAATATCCCCACCCATTGTCTCTCCCCCTACCTGCCCTCACACAAAATAGTCAGCAACTCAAGACTCCATTTACAAGAGGTTGGCGACCCCCCTTTCCCCCATACAGTGGAAAACTTAGAGAACTCTCTGACAATGAAAAATAAATAACTATAGCAATCTTGTTCCTCCTGTGTCACTGGGAAAACCGGAGCCAGATTGGTGACATTATTTTCCCATTCCCAAAGAGCAAGGCAAAGTCACAACTAAGGGGAAAGAAATAAAAGGCCCTGAATATTTCAGGTTGTTCTTAAAAATCTTGCATCTTTTTCACTCTCTTTGTGACAAGCTAACCAGAAACCCAGGACATAACTTTTCCAGCAAATGTCCTAGGTTCAATTTTATTAGGCAGCTCAAGAAAAATATCATTTTATTCACGTTTTATTAAATGCAGTCCCTCCTCCCATAAAAATTATCATAAAATTCAAAGTCCAAGGATATAGCAAATAATATTGCCCTTGAGAACTAGAACATACAATTTTGAAGGGAAAAAAAAAAGCTTGATTTTCATTTTATAAAAAAGCAATGGTCAGGGCTTTCCCCTTGTGAAACTGCATTGCCTGTCTTCAGCATTAACTTCCAAATACTCAGAGAAAACATTAGGGCTTTCAAGATGATTTGAATATCTTTTTTTTTTTTTTCTTGGAGGTACTATCATTAAGTTGAATGATTGAGTTGCAAATAAAGAAACCCAGTATGTTCTCCAAGTGACTTCCCATCTGTCCCCTAGCATGGGCGTTTTGCCTGGATATCACTAACAGTGAGTTGAGTGCAAAGACAGACTGTAGTCAAATGAAAGCACAACCAAGGGAAAGGACCCCCATATTGTTTCTCTTATACATGTCATTCATTCTGGTATCATTCACCACGCACTCCTGTGTAAGCAGCCACCTAAAGACTAAAACTCCATGGTGCGAGAACAGAAGGCAGATTATGCTGTTACTGCTGAAAAACTTGCACCGGAAAGAAGTATCACAGCTCCCCCTTGGAGCTGTCCATGATAAAAACCCGTTCACAATACTTAATGGAAGCTCGAGGGTTCGTTCCTTTGAGAAAAATCCATCTTAAAGTTTAGTGCTATCCTCGAAAACACTTTTGTAAAACTTAATTCCATGTCATCATTTATCCCTCTAAACTTGGCAATTTTGTCTTAGAACTGGGAGACTTCAATAAATCACCCACTGCCCATGGAAAGTACGGTTCGCCGGCTAATTCAAATGTTACTTGTTGGAGCTTTAGCACAGTCAGTCAGTAAACGTCACAGTGAGTGACACATTCCAATTACCTCCTTATTATTATTCTCCATGGACCTATGTGTATACCTGTGTGTATATGAAAGAGAGAAAATTTTCATCTGTTTCTGATCATATTGTAAAAAGCTAAAGAGAAGACATGGGATCAGCTTAGCTTATTTCTCATTCCCCTATGTATACCCTAAGCCATCAAGTCCTGTGCTTTAAGATGTTTTCAGGGCGCCTGGGTGGCTCAGTTGGCTAAGCAACTGCCTTCGGCTCAGGTCATGATCCTGGAGTCCCGGGATCAAGTCCTGCATTGGGATCCCTGCTCGGCGGGGAGTCTGCTTCTCCCTCTGACCTTCCCCCTTCTTGGGCTCTCTCTCTCTCACTCTCTCTCTCAAAAATAAATAAAATCTTTAAAGAAAATAAAATGTTTTCAAATATATCTTGCATTACTTTAGAAATACCCAAAGAGTATAAATAATTACATAATGAGCGCAAAAGTATCCACCACCCAGGCTGAGAAATAAAGCAACACCAACACAGCTGAAGCCCCAAGGCTCTTCTTCCCAGTTATCTTTTCCTCTTGATGTCCAGAGGTGAACCACTGTCCTAAATTCGGTATTTACTATTCCAATGTATTTCTTTTACTTTTAGCACCCATGTTACTCAGGTGTATCTCTAAACTACATGTAAGTGGCATGATTTTACCTTTCTGTGGCACTGTACCATATGCTTTTCTCCTTTTTTAAAAAAATTTTTTATTGTTATGTGAATCACCATACATTCCATCATTAGTTTGGGATGTAGTGTTCCATGATTCATTGTTTGCGCATAACACCCAGTGCTCCACGCAGAACGTGATATGCTTTTCTCCTCCTCCTTGTCTTTTGATGCTCTAGGCCATATTATGAGCTTTATCCCGGTATTTTCTTGCCATCGAATGATACATAAGAGTGAAAGGCAGAGAAGTAGAAATGCTTTGTTCCGTTTGTTCTTCCTCTGCATGCTCATTACCACTGCCTTAGTTGAGCCTCTCTGCACTTCATACTTGGATCATTATCACAGTTTTCCCCTGGCCTCCCTGCCTCTAGTATCTCCCTACATTAAAAAAGTTTCATTGCCCCACCAGACATGTGCCCCAAACATCCAGATGCTAATAGGCGGGAAAATATTCAGGGGATCCCTGTTCTCTACCACACTGGGTCCGAGCTCCCTTGTCTAGCTTTTCGAATGGCAGTGGTGTGCCCGTACCCTTCAGCCCAGTGTGGAGGTCACCTGCAGTTTCAGTCGGCAGTTCTCACACACAGAAATGGGTTCCAGCCTCATCCATCTGCAACTGGAAGGCTCTGGCCACAGGCGCAAGCTCAGCCTACAGTGGGTCAGGCCAGAAGCGCCATGGAGCTATTATTGCTCCAGGCCACGGGAGGGACAGAAGCTAGTGGATAAACAGCCATGGGAAGTAACTCTGAGATATGTTCTGCATATGGCAGAATAGTGCCCCAGTGGTCCATAGTAACCCATTCACTAACCCAGTCCTTTACCGGCTTTCCTCCCTTCCACCCCCACCTAATCATTCTCCACGTGTGCCTGCTGGGTTCACCTCCAACAGAAGCAACCAGCACTTGAGCCCTTGCCTTCGAATCTGCTTTTTAGGCAAATGCTACAAGAACTGGCCCTAGAGAGGGACCCCCAGGATGAGATTCTGGAATGGGACCAGTCGCCAGTCAAATGGCAAGAAGATCCTATTGCTGATGGTAGGTGGGTAGTGAGAATCCTGGCCAGCTGCAGCCTCACAGTTATTAAAATGCTCATCTGTGTGGATGGGGACCAGGCAGAAGGGAAGGCACTGGCTTATGCATTTCCCGTAGTCTTGGAAAGATGTAAGGGCAGTAATAATTATAAAGAGTTGGATAGTTTCTGTTAAATGTCCTGGAAGCCTCAAAGAGGAAGAATTACATACTGGGACAGCCAGCTGTCAATGCAGGGCAAGCTGCTGGAGCCAGAAAGCCTACAGGCTTTGGAGAAACCTACATATCCTGCAGCCAACAAGCAAACTGTGCTGAAAATGAGGTCCAAGCTTTGATCTTAAGAGTGGTAGAGTTACAAAGGAGCCTGAATTCACAGTTCAAACGTCTCCTGTGCAAAACCTAGAGCCCAAAAAAGGTAGCAGTAAGACCCTGAGACGTGGGATGGGGAACTTTGGGTGATTGATACCTTTAGAAACTTTGAATTTCCAGAGTCTTATGAACTGTCTAGGTGTTTAGAAGCAGCCTCTTGCCCTGGCTAGTAAAGAACAGCATCCTGTGTCCTAAAAACTGTCATCTAAGAAAGATGCCATGCAAGATGATGTTTGACCACTCAAGATGCTCCCTTGGCCCCTCTCATTGTTTTTAGACCAATAACTAAGGTCCGTTCTCAGCATAGCTCATGTAGGGGAAGTACATTTGCTACTATGGGAGGAAATGGATTATCATCAAAATAGTTGAAGGATATGGTTTCTCCTATAGTAACCAGAAGGAAATGTCTGGAAATATAATTTGAGGATACAGGACTTGGGGGTGGAAGTATACAGCCAGACTACACGCCTGGATAGGAGAGAATTTACCAATAAAGGGAAGTTCTCCCATGTCTTAAGATTAAACATCTTGGGGGCACCTGGGTGGCTCAGTCGTTAAGCGTCTGCCTTCGGCTCAGGTCATGATCCCTGGGTCCTGGGTTCCAGCCACGCATCTGGCTCCCTGCTCCACGGGAAGCCTGCTTCTCCCTCTCCCACTCCCCCTGCTGTGTTCCCTCTCTCACTGTGTCTCTCTCTGTCAAACAAATAAATAAAATCTTAAAAAAAAAAAAGATTAAACATTTTGACAGCTACCTGGAACCTGTCCTAATACATTGCTGGAATGGCCCTTCAAAGCTTGGAGAGGATGATGGCCTATAGTAAGTTAGGTGGAGATGCCAGCCTTTCTTGGGAAAGTACCAAGAAAGAGCTCAAAAGGCCCAGTTTTATCATCAGCATAAAGTAGATACCCTGAGTATTGGTACGCTATCCTTCGAAATGTTCTATATACACTGATCAAACATTCTGTTATATGGTGCCGTGTCCCCACTAGCTGGAATACAGTCTTGGAACCAAAACTTTTGTTTACCATATTAGAAATTAAAACTGAGAAATGTATATTTCTTGATTTGTTAAAATTAAACCCATTCCATGTTAATAGGACTAATGTATTTTATCAATAAGTGTATATCCCCAAAGACATTTTACTGAGAAGAGTAAAATTGTTCTACATTTTATAAATCCTTTTCATGCCTGCCTTAATTAAAGACTTTAGGTTCTCATACCTACTTCTGTTTTTATGTCTCTGTTGTGATATCCTGTTTTGGTTAAAGTATTTAAAAAATGGAGCCTCACACATATATGTAGTTGGAAAAGGGAGAAGTATTTTAATGGCCTTTTCATATAGTTGTGGAAATGCATTTCAACACTACACCAAAACTTGACAAGTGGTAGTTTCTTAAAATTAGTTGTGGTGTGCTATCTGAAACCATATCAATGAACTCTTTGTACTTTGCTTCATTAAAATTCACTGGCCTACCTTTCACTTTGAATGGATGTTTTCCCCATGTCTAATTAACCATTAAGCCTCGGTCATTTGGAAAATATTACTTCACTAAGTTTGGCAGATCTTCTGAATGCTGACACATTTTCATTACGTAACATCAAAAATCACATTTGTTAATATCACTTCCAATCTCGTCAGAAAAGTCTCCAATTATTAGGAAACGATTAGGCCCCTGGTAGCACATCCTTCGTTTCCAAAGACTCACAGTTTTGCGTGAGGCTCAAATTTTATCATCAGCCAAACTGTACTGTCAGTTGTTTTCCTCAACATTGACAGGCTGACTTCATTTATCTTCAAAAAAGTACCTGTCAAAAGCCGAAATATAAATACCCGAAGTTTGTCAGAGAGGTGTGCTTTTAAATAGAAGAGCATCTCATGAAAAAAGCAACTAATTCAGTCTGCGACTCAGTTGCAGAAGGGTTTCTCCCCAAGATGGTCATTAGGCTTTGGTGGGCCGCAAAGTGCTTTGGGGGTCCTTCTCATTTCATCACCGGTACGTTAGACAAAAGATGTGTTCTCGTCGCCTTGGCGTGCGCCAGGACACCAGTAGTTTTCCATCATGTCAGCACAGTAAAGAAGATACACAATGTCTTAGGATTATTATGAAAATAGATTTGACCTCATGAACCCTGAAAGGGCCTTAAAGGACCTTCAAAGGCTCATGGGCCAGAGTTAGAAAACTGCTTCTCTCTTAAAAGGAAACAAGTACCAAGAAGGAGAAAAGACCCCATGGCAGTGAGGCCACAATGTCAAGATGGAGGGGACAGTTTTCAGGGTATAATCGCTACACCCCGGATTGTGGCCATATTTGGGTCCCATGCTGCCCACAAGGACTAGCCAAGTAACCTTGGGCCTTATCCTCTCTGATCTTCAGTGGAGACAACCATACCTTCTCTACAGGAGGCAAAAACAGGCCATATTACAGCCCCAATGACAGCAAGAAAAAGAGATTTACAGTGTGCCTCAGAATGTCAAAGGGTATCAGGCTATAAAACCGAGATTCCAAGACTTCAGTTCATTGCTGTTTCCTTCCGTCCAAGAAAAGGAGAAGGATTTCAAATTCTCACACAGACCTATACTTAGAAGTGCTCAAATGCCTTTTAAGGTTGTCTGAAGTTGGCCATTACTATCAGAGAGGACTGGCTAAAAGTGGTGCCACGGGCGGGAGGGGGTGCGGGGAGCTCAATTTTTTTGGCTACGTGCCATACAATAACCACATTGTTGGTGCCATTGCCAAACACAGCAGGCTGCTTTCTGCACCATCACACGGTCCCTTATTTTCACTTTTTCACAGACCCTTCCAATTTATCAGTAATATAATTACTTTGTTTTATGATTCAGTAAAATATCTCTACAAGCGTTTCTTAGATTTTGACGCCAAATAAAGAACACAAATGTTGCCACTTAAATACATGTTCTATGAAGATACTGAAAACAGAAGATTGTCCATTTTCCTATCATTTTTAACAAAAGAACATGAGAAATGAAAATATCCTCCTTCTCCATACGAGCACAGAAAAAAAAAAAAAAGAACTTAATAGTATAAGACAACCTTCTCAATAGTATAATAGTTACAGTGGATACGGTAGCTATAGATATGTATCTATGTATGCCTATAACGAACCCTTAAAATAGAACAACACAAAGGTTATTTTGTACCTCCAGTTATGTCCCATCTCTCCTTGGTTTCATGGGTGTACTTCGGGGTCTGCATACATAAATCTCCCTCTTCTTCCGATTCAACTGTTGCCCTATGGAAAATATTTTCTTTGGGGTAAAAAAAAAGAGAAAGAGAGCGGGAGAGAAGGAGGAAGAAGGGAGATTTAAAATGATAATGCTTCGATAATACTTACTACATACCATATCTCATTTCATTGCTAAATAAATATGTGTGTTACTACTTAGTTTAACCAGTGAGGAAAGTGAGACACAGAAGAAAGAGGTACTGAATGGTAGCGTTGCAATATATCTCAGGCAGTCTGTTTCTAGAATCTTGATGATCGATCTCCATGGCTTTCTACTCCTTAATAAGAAAGCCATCAATGCATCAGGCATGGCAAAGAGAACTTGCATCACATCTGGCTTTAAAAAGAGAACACACTTAAGATGTATTTTGCCCAACACTTTCAGGACATACGTGTTTTCTTCAGGAATACCAGTCTTCAATGGAATGCAGTCGTTATGAACACCGTTCTGGAAAATCCATGTGCCATAAATTGAATGCCTGATGCCTATTCAAGTTTCTGCTCCTCACCTTCCCTCAGAGCCACCATTCAGGGCTCTTTCTCTGGGCTTTGCACTTGAACTGGAAGCTGGGAAACCAACAAGACAATTCAAAAAAACCTAGAAACTGTATTTCTCAGAACATCAGCATCATCCTGAGGTTTACAGCATGCTCCCTGGAAACAGCCACCTCCCCCCGAGCCCAAGGCCTCGATTCTAGGCCTCATACATGGAAAACAGAGAAAAAGTTCCCTCTGCTCTCTAATCCTCAAATTGGTAGATTTGAAATCTCTGGTAGATTTGAATAGAGATCTGAATCGATCTGGTAGATCTGAACAGAGAAGCTCCACTGGATATATGTGAATTCAGAGTTTCTTAGGAACCTAGACTACCTGTTTCATTGGTGTCTGAGGCACCAATGAGAAAAAAAAAAAAAAACTGAAATCATTTTTCTCCATGAACCATGATGGTCTCTCCTCTGAATATCCCATTCTTTATGGAAAAGAAGGCCAAAGTGAGAAGAGGATGAAGAGTGAAATGAAGAAGAAAGCGGAAATGGCTGGGGAAACAGATGTGGGGGAAGGAGAGGTGTAAAGTGTCATGGAAGATTAAGGAAGGTATAGGGAGCATGCAGGGCTGCCTGCTGACTTTCATTTCTTCCCCTTGCCTGGCAGCTCGAGGATCTAACCGTTCCCAGCCCCATTTCATTCATGATTCAAAAGAGGGTCAGCCGTCCCAGCTGGGGAGTCCGTCACAGCGGTACCACGCTCCTCACCAACAACAAAATTTCAAGGGGAGCCTGTGACCCATTTCTGCTCAGGGAGGTGCCAGAGGAGGTCTGCCATGGAGCTTCTGCAAAATGTGTCTCCACTTTTAAGGAAATGCAGAACGAGATGGCCCCTGCTCTGCCTCTGGCTAGCATCACATCTGGAGCTGATGCTTGGAACGGCTGCTGCCATTCTCCAACCGCAAGGAAAACTCACTTTAGAAAGCAGCTTCCACTGGCAGGGACAGGAACGGAGAGATGGAAGGACACTGGGTTCTAAAATTAGTCATTTTTTCCTGTGGCAATAAACAACTCCAATGTGTGAGCGGCTTAAAAGCAACACATATTTATTTCCCTTTGTCATATGAGGACTGTGGGACTTCTGGGCCTGGTCATCCCCAAGTGTCTTCTTGTTCCAGACCCAAGCTCAGGAGTAGCTGCTAGAGAGACAGGCTGTACTCCTGGCAGAAAGCAGCAACCTGCAAAGAGTCAGGCTATTCCTTTAAAGTTTCTGCGTGGATGTGTCATGCCTGTTCTCTCTCTCTCATCACTGGGCCCAAGCATTTTATGGGCGGAGCCCAAAGTCAGGAAGAAGTGGTGGGGTTGGGGGCGGGGAGGAGGGGGTGGGGTTGGCGCGTACTCTGCCCATGGGAGTAGGGCAAGTCATGTGAAGGTGGGCAGGGATGTTTAATCCTGTTACAAGGAATGGATATTCGGAAACAAAACCCAAATCAGCCAAAGTCCTTGGTGACATGATTGAGCCACTAATAAATGGACTCCGGGGACCCTATTTTCTGAATTTCCATTATTGTGAGATAATATACTTCTTTATTGCCTGAGTCTGAGTTTTCAATGACTTCTCCATTTTAGGAAAGGGCATCTTAACCAGTACACAGAAAACTCCCAAGGATTTTCTCCCATTCAGAAGTGCCATCCCTCCAGGCACTGACTCTACCAAACAGATCAACACTTTCCCCTCCAACTGTGAAAAGTAGGACATGGCTTCCTATAATGTTGGGATAGCTCTGAGCCTAGATGGCCAAGGCCAAATCCTACCAAGAGTTTCAAACAGTGTGACGAAGGTACGCCCAGGTTTCTATGGGTTTTGTTCTCATTTTGTTACAGACATGGATGCACACCAATGAGTCTGAAAAAGAAAGGAATGTGAACCGGTATTGCTTTTCTTTACTGGTTCAATCAGATGTATATTACAGGAAGAAAAAGAAAATGTATCTGTTTATATCTTCGACTTCTTGCATTTCCATTCCAATGTGATCCAATACAGTTTGTCTGTCAGACCAAGAAAATTAATAATTTTAAAAATAGTGTTATATATATATATAATTGCATATATATATATACAATTCCATATATACATATATATAAAAGATGACAGGTTTTAGGGTCTCTTTAGTTGATAAAATATAACTATAATAGGGAGCTTGGGAAGAGGGGCAGACCTAAAAGATTTCTGTAAGCCTATGCTACAACCTAGTATGACCTCGTAAGAACCTTTACTGAACCCAGTGAAAGAAAAAAAAAATTAATGAAAACCTTCAAACTGTACAAGAGAACAGAATGGAGGGAGTCACAACAATCATCTTTTGTTTTGTTTCGTTGTATTATTTTTTTTCTTTCCTTTCCTTTCCTTTTTTTTTTTTTCTGAAGAACACTGAAGCTGGAACCACAGAGGTGACTGGAGAATCACAACCCTCCTGATGCGATATCCAAACAGAAAATTTTCCAATACATATCCTAAAATCACAGAGCATGTAATTTCACATTAGCTCCAAGAAAGCAGCATCTTTGCTTAGGATATGGAAATTTGGAAGCTGATTGCTATAATCTGCGGTTATGATTTCAAGCTCCCCCAGTGATGCCGGGAATCAAACCACAGACTCCTAGCACTAGGAGCCTTTATTGTAATCCAATAAAACCTTAACAACCAGTCTTCTTTTTTATGATAAATTAAGGGCCTCATTTGCTTTGAAGCAGCCCCTCTACCCCAGTGTTTACCCCGCTGTGGAAACAGTCTTAGAGAAACACTGAATTCAGACAGAGTGAAGACGGTGGTGGGAAAAAGCCCGTAGTCCCCACCTTTGGTTTCATGGATTCAGAAACTTCCAAACAAACAGAAAAGCTCCCTCTTTCAAAAGGACCAATCTTTGAGGATGAGCCTCCGCTAGAGTGTTTTGACAACACTTTACAAACCATGACCTCTGAACTTTGCACCTCAGTCACAGAATGTCACCTTGAGCTCAGGAATGTGACATGTGGGACTGAGGCCACATGGGCTATCGCCCACTCTTCAGTGAGTTGGACTTTGTTTTATGTTTGCTAATTTCAAATTTTATTTGTAATCTCAAATTCTGCCCAAATTGCCACTATCTATTTAGCTATGTTACCTTTGAGAACTCACTGGTTAGGATATAACTTCCAAATTCAGAACAAACTTAGAGCAAAGGCCGTATTTATCTCACGGCCATAATTCCTTGCTAAGATCCCAGGCCGTGTGATGTCAAACTATCCCAATACCTACATGTGTATTGTTAAAGGATCGCAGAGGCCAGCTCAGAAGGGAAAGGTTCAAACCCAGCAGGGGCCCTAAAAATAAACATCCATTCCCAGAGTGTTCATTCTAATATCCCTAATAATATGGAAAGTGAAGGCCAAAGGACGTGGAAGAAAGAGTCAGAAAAATGGGACATCCTGGCTAGCACGGAACTCAGTCTTCTATGTTCCAAAATCAGGAAAGGCCAGTGATAAATCCAGTTCTTAGGATATGTTAAAAAGCAAGACAACAGACCCCAAATGGAGTTGCTTATGCTAAACCCCATGTCACAAATGGAGACCTAACTAGTATTTCGGTTCTCCCAGAAATGGAACCTTAAACCAGTCAATCAGGAAACACCCTATCGGCACCATTTAGGTCATCCGTCTGACAGACCCCTGCCATACCCCTAAGGAAAGTAATTTTGCAATAACCAACCTGTTTCCTTGCCTGTATAATTTCCTTGTTCCTGTTCCCTTCTGTCTATAAAAGTCATTTTGTAGAACTCCTCAGAGCTTCTATCTGATGGATTGGATGCTGCCCCATTTCTGCTCAGATAAACTCTTAAAATTTTTAATAGGCCTCCGTTTATCTTCCAACAGGAACCCAGCCCAGTCCCTACTGCCCTTATTGGTAGGTAGATACTTGATACATACATTTAAGAACCTGGAAATCGGCGCCTGGGGGGCTTAGTCGGTTAAGCATCTGCCTTCGGCTCAGGTCACGATCCCAGAGTCCTGGGATCGAGCCCCGCACTGGGCTCCCTGCTTGCTGCGGAGCCTGCTTCTCCCTCTGCCTGCCAATCCCCCTGCTTGTTTGCTCACTCACTCTCTCTCTCTCTGTCAAATAAATAAATAAAATCTTCAAACAAACAAACAAACAAACCTGGAAACGCTTATATGTGTGTGCAGCTTTTCCATGACCCAGTTTATTCTCAGTTTTATCATTATTCAAGAAATGGGAAAAGAAGAAATGAGGGAAAAAAATGGATTTGCCCAAGCTATAAAATTTTAGATATAAAATGCTTAAAAATTAGTGGTTTGAATGAGGTTTGTATTGGTTTATGCTTTTTTCCTTCCCACTATTCTCCCCCACCCTGCCCCTAAGTACCAAAGATAATAATGACATGGTGCATTCCAAGGGGGATCGCATTTGAAGGTAGTTGATGACTTCAGCCAACGATTTCCCCCTCTCCAAAGGAAATAATGGGTTTTGTAATTCCAGATGTTCTTTTTACACGCTTCAGCAGTCATATGATTTCTCAGTGAGTAGTAAATTGGCCATTAATACTGAGTCTTTGGCAAATCGGAGGTGTGAATGTATTAACCCAGAGCACAATATTCTCACTTCTAAGATGTATTTACAATTAACAGCTTTTCATGCTCTCCCTGGAGTTCTAATTTAATTAGCAGTTGACACATCGAGCGAGCTCATTTCATTTAAATAGAAATTCCATTTGGAAATAGCAAATTTTCTTGGTTTTATCAACCCAACAATATTTGCTCAACTGAGACACTGTCTGACTTCTAGTATGATCTGTGATGATTAACCTAACCATTCTACTCCAGACCTTTTTTTTTTCCTAATGCTTGTTAATGTTGTTGATATGGATAATGAACTATGGTACCAACTACGGGCATCTTATCATGTTGCCCTTGCCACATCCAATTCTGACCCTGCCTTCTCTTTCAGAAATGTAATGTATCAATGTCATACATGTAGGTCGTTTAACAGACCAAATGGTTCTACAGAATTTATTTTAAAAATTAACAGCCCAAGGTGCCTGGGTGGCTCAGTCGGTTAAGTGTCTGCATTCGGCTCAGGTCATGATCCCAGAGTCCTGGGATCTAGTCCCACATTGGGCTCCCTGCTCAGCAGGGAGTCTGCTCCTCCCTCTCCCTCTGCCTATCCACCCTGCTTGTGCTCAATTGCTCTCTCTCTCTCAAATAAATAAATAAAACCTTTAAAAAAAATTAACAGCCCTCTTCGTCTTCCATGCAGCCTACTCTCCTTCCCCAGAAGCAACGACCCTCCCTCTCTTGGATGTTTCTTTTAGCATTTCCTTCCCAATCTCTAAGTAACACATCCTCCTGTTTCTTAACTTTTCAATTTTAGAATAGCACCTGTTGACTCACTGTCACAGAAGCGGAGGATCTAACTCTTACACTATCCCCACCCCTACACCTTCTCTCCACACATTCTTACCCTCTCCATAGTCTCCAAGCATAATTATATCAAAATGTGTCAGATTAGTACTTAATACTGTTATTGTTACTATGCAAATATTATCAGAAACTGGACCATGCCATACAGTACCATCCTCTTTCCTGCACAACTTTTGCTTATCATGGAGTCAATATTTATTTCATTTGGCTTGTTTTGTCTTTATTGTTGGTGCTGCTTTCTTTATCTACCCATCACTACTTCATACCCAGATTCTCAATCAGAAGTAATTCTTACCCCCTTACATAGTGAAGTATTCTATCATTTTCAACTGCTTGGAGACATCCCCGCCAGAATCCTTTGTTCTCTAATTGCCGTTGAGACTAGTTGCTCTCTAGGCTTAATGCTTTGTTCTCACCTGTAAATCTTCCTTCATCATCTTCCTGGAGATTCCTTTCAACACCCCCACCCCCAGCCTGTATTGCATGTCCCAAGTCCTCTTCTATATTTTACTCTTTTGTTTTGTTGGAGTACATTCTTCAGTAGCCCCAGTGGATACATATTATTTACTGCACTGAGTTTCAGCTTCGATTTACCTATCTTACTCTAAACTTTAAGAGCAGGACTTTTACTCTGATACATTAAGTAGCTTCTTTAATGATGAATGAATGAAAGAAAACAATAAATATGAAATGGCACTAGAATTGGGCATGGCTGAAAGAGTAAATCCGATCTATCGTAGCCAGTTCACACAATTCCAATGTGAAAAGCAAGTTCTGAAATATGAATACTTGACATTGACGAAATAATGTTCACAAGCAACAGTGAAAACTCAGACTCACTGCATTTTAATTTCAACTGTAGCTAATTGTCTTATTGAAGATTCAGAAACAGCCAGAAGAGCAGATTTTGTTTTGGAAAGCTATGCCTAAACATCCATTCTTAATCACAAAACCATGAAACATGATCCAGACAAGAAATTGAAAGAAAAGTACCCACAACTGTTAGGTTTTCATTGAGTGGCTTCCTTGACTAGCCCAATTATGAATGCAACCACAGATATAGAAAAACGTGTTTATAAATCACTCACTATTAAACAAATGCAATTACGCTTCAAGTCAAGCCATACTCTTGTACAGATAGATACAATGTCCTATATAAAAGAAAGTTCTAGTGCTAACATTAAACAACTATTAACACTAAAGTTAAAACATTTTATGATAATATATCACTTCTGATTATAAAAAAAATCATATTGCTACAATTTTTCATATACATCAGTATCAATGCCCATTTGGTCTAATATATAAAGTTACACGATCCCAACAAAAATACTATCAGATTTTTCTTTAGAACCAGATTCTATAAGTTGATTATTAAGGTCATTTGGAAAAACAAATAAGCAAGAATAATAAAGAACACCATGAAAAAGAAGAGCTATGAGGTAATGAGGGCAGAAAGTTAGCCATAATACTATTAGAATACATTACAAAGGCTCTAGAATTGAAACAGTATAGTTATCAGTACATAAATTGTCACAGAACAATGGAACATATTAGAAAATCCAGAAATGGGCCCAATTGCAGATGCAAAATTAATATACGATAAAAGCAGCATATCACATCATTGGGTAAAAGATGGACTTTTTTAATAAGCTGTATTGGGCTAACTAGTCATATGGAAAAAATAAAATTGGATTCCTCCCTCACATCATACTCTAGAATGGATTCTAGATGGATAAGATACTTAAATTTAAATTTAAAAATTTAAGTCTGTAATTCTAGAAGTGCAACCTGAAAGTAAGGGACTCCTAGGACTCAAGTTGAGAAGCAATAAAGAATTAGATACATAAATCTGATAACACAAAAATTTAAATTTAAATAAAGCTTTTACATGACAAAAGATCACAGAAGTAAACAAAAAGATGCATGACCAACTTGAAAAATAATTTCATTTTTATCATAAAGTTTAAAAATCTCTAATATGTGAAGAATTTCTAAATATAGAGAAGTAAAGCACTAACCACCTAATACAAAAGTGGGTAAGATTAATGAAAAGAAAGTTCACAAAAGAGAAATGCAAAGAGCTCTTAGCCATCACAAGAGAAATACAAACCAAAGGCAAACTGAGCCATCTCTCCTCACCTATTTTTTTCCCTCAAAAGCCAAAAGTTTGAGAATATATTCTAAGGCCAAGTTGTGAGGACAAAGGCAGTCTCTGTTGCTAGAGAGAAAGGAAAATGGGGGGTGGAGAGGTAATTTGGAAATATGTGACAAAATTATATATACATGTATCAGGTCACCGACCCATCCCACCTCTCAGATTCTATCACAAAGCTACATTTAAGCAGTCCAAAGAGTCTATGCACCAAGCTGTATACTCCAAGACTTTGTCATAGTATCAAAATACAGGTAACAATCTATATGTCCATTAGAAGTCTGACTGACCTGGGATTTATTCCTGGGCTGCAAGGCTGGTTCAACATCCGCAAATCAATCAACATGATACAATACATTAACAAAAGAAAGAGCAAGAATCATATGATCCTCTCAATAGATGCAGAAAAAGCATTTGACAAAGTACAGCATCCTTTCTTGATCAAAACTCTTCAGAGTATAGGGATAGAGGGTCCATACCTCAATATCATAAAAGCCATCTATGAAAAACCTACAGTGAATATCATTCTCAATGGGGAAAGACTGAGAGCTTTACCCCTAAGGTCAGGAACATGGCAGGGATGTCCACTCTCACCACTGCTATTCAACATAGTATTAGAAGTCCTAGCCACAGCAATCAGACAACAAAAAGAAATCAAAGGCATCCAAATCGGCAAAGAGGAAGTCAAACTCTCACTCTTTGCAGATGATATGATACTGTATGTGGAAAACCCAAAAGACTCCACCCCACAACTGCTAGAACTCATACAGGAATTCAGTAAAGTAGCAGGACATAAAATCACTGCACAGAAATCAGTGGCATTCCTATACACCAACAACAAGACAGAAGAGAGACAAATCAAGGAGTCTATCGCATTTACAATTGCACCCAAAACTATTAGATACCTAGGAATAAATCTAACCAAAGAGGTAAAGGATCTGTACTCAGAAAACTATAAAATACTCATGAAAGAAATTGAAGAAGACACAAAGAAATGGAAAAACGTTCCATGCTCATGGATTGGGAGAATCAACATTGTGAAGATGTCAATGCTACCTAGAGCAATCTACACATTCAATGCAATCCCCATCAAAATACCATCCACTTTTTTCAAAGAAATGGAACAAATAATCTTAAAATTTGTATGGAACCAGAAGAGACCCCGAATAGCCAGAGGAATACTGAAAAAGAAAAGCAAAGCTGGCGGCATCACAATTCCGGACTTCCAGCTCTATTACAAAGCTGTCATCATCAAGACAGTTTGGTACTGGCACAAAAACAGACACATAGATCAATGGAACAGAATCGAGAGCCCAGAAATGGACCCTCAACTCTATGGTCAACTTATTTTTGACAAAGCAGGAAAGAATGTCCAATGGCAAAAAGACAGTCTCTTCAACAAATGGTGTTGGGAAAATTGGAGAGCCACATGCAGAAGAATGAAACTGGACCATTTCCTTACACCACACACAAAAATAGACTCCAAATGGTTGAAAGACCTAAACGTGAGACAGGAGTCCATCAAAATCCTAAAGGAGAACACAGGTAGCAACCTTTTCGACCTTAGCCGCAGCAACTTCTTCCTAGAAACATCGCCAAAGGCACGGGAAGCCAGGGCTAAAATGAACTATTGGGATTTCATCAAGATAAAAAGCTTTTGCACAGCAAAAGAACCAGTCCACAAAACCAAAAGACAACCGACAGAATGGGAGAAAATATTTGCAAATGACATGTCAGATAAAGGGCTAGTATCCAAAATCTATAAAGAACTTATCAAACTCAACACCCAAAGAACAAATAATCCAATCAAGAAATGGGCAGAAGACATGAACAGACATTTCTCCAAAGAAGACATCCAAATGGCCAACAGGCACATGAAAAAGTGCTCAACATCTCTCGGCATCAGGGAAATCCAAATCAAAACCTCAATGAGATACCACCTCACACCCGTCAGAATGGCTAAAATTAACAAGTCAGGGAACAACAGATGTTGGCGGGGATGTGGAGAAAGGGGAACCCTTCTACACTGTTGGTGGGAATGCAAGCTGGTGCAACCACTCTGGAAAACAGTATGGAGGTTCCTCAAACAGTTGAAATTAGAGCTACCGTTCGATCCAGCAATTGCACTACTGGGTATTTACCCCAAAGATACAAATGTAGGGACCCGAAGGGGTACGTGTACCCCAATGTTTATAGCAGCAATGTCCACAATAGCCAAACTGTGGAAAGAGCCAAGATGCCCATCGACAGATGAATGGATAAAGAAGAAGTGGTATATATACACAATGGAATATTATGCAGCCATCAAAAGGAATGAGATCTTGCCATTTGCAATGACGTGGATGGAACTGGAGGGTGTTATGCTGAGTGAAATAAGTCAATCAGAGAAAGACATGTATCACATGACCTCACTGATATGAGGAATTCTTAATCTCAGGAAACAAACTGAGTGTTACTGGAGTGGTTGGGGGTGGGAGGGATGGGGTGGCTGGGTGATAGACATTGGGGAGGGTATGTGCTACGGTGAGCGCTGTGAATTGTGCAAGACTGTTGAATCACAGATCTGTACTTCTGAAACAAATAACGCAACATATCTTAAGAAAAAAGAAAAAGAAGAAGATAACAGGAGAGGAAGAAAAGGGGAGTATGTCAGAGGGGGAGACGAACCATGAGAGATGATGGACTCTGAAAAACAAACTGAGGGTTCTAGAGGGGAGGGGGGGAGGGGGATGGGTTATCCTGGTGATGGGTATTGAGGAGGGCACGTTCTGCATGGAGCACTGGGTGTTATGAACAAACAATGAATCATGGAACACTGCACCAAAAACTAATGATGTAATATATGGTGATTAACATAACAATAAAAAAATAAAAAAAAAAAGAAGTCTGACTGACCGAATAACCTCGAAGATATTGACCCAATGGAGAAGTATTTATTTCCAAAAAAGGGATGAGGAGCATCTCCCTATTCTTGTATGGCATGACCCTGAGAATATACTATGAAGTAGAAAGAACGAGATGAAGAAACATTGGTACGGTATACTATCATTCATCAAAGAGGGTAGGTAGAGAAATGTATTTAAGTATCTGCTTATGTTTTAAAACAAAAAGTAAAATAATAATCTTCGATATTATTTTTAAAACCTATACATTAGTGACAGAGAAGGAAAAGGAATTGGGTGGATGGACCGAGGAGAGAAGTTAGCTTTGCCTGAATCCATTTCATTCTGGACATTTGAAACTATGTAAATGTTTTACATAATCATAAAACCTAGTTATTACTTTTTAAATTCAGTGCCAAAATTAAAATAAAGTAAATGGTCCTAAATATGTATCTAATTGGTGGCACAGCCATACATAGAAGAACCAAACTATTCCTGCAACTTTGAAACACAATGATTTGTCTGCACATTCCTGAATGGTGCAGAAAAAATACTCTAAATGCTCGAATATGTGAAAGACAAAGAAAACTCCCCCCCAAAAGTCATGTACTCTTTTCTATAATCATATGGTTGGCAGTATTGTTGGGATTGTTACTCTCAGGCTGTTGGGAATGTATTAAGGCATAAAGAGTTGAGTATTTATGTGATACTCTAATTCTGTAATTCCTATCATTATTCAGAATTGGTATTGCTGGAATAGGGGAAAGAAGATAGAGAGGTGATATCCAAGTAGGTACTTAAAAACCTTAAGTGGTCCTGAATTTGAACTGAAACTATCAAGAAAATCCATGATTTTTTTCTCTTTAGAAACTTAGTGTATTTGCCAGTATCATCCACTGAGAAACCATCCCAGTAGCAATGATGACCCCTACAGACTAGATTGTGGTGTCCAATTTTTTTCTCACCAGAAAGAACCAGGGCTTATTGTAGAAATGACTGTTCACAGATACGAAATAGGAAATGTGCGGATGAGATGGAATCCTACCATCTGACACAGACCCTACAAAAGACCACCGGTGTCTTATAAAAGAACTCAGGAGCCAACGTGAAGAAGCTCCCACTGGTTAAGGTGGGATAATTTGGACATTAATAAGAAAAATAACTGCAATGGATTGAAACATACTAAGGTAGTATGTTTCATGTATGTATGCATGTGTGTTCGTATGTATGCATGTATAATCTTTGATGTCAAAATGACCTCCCCCAAAATAATCACATTAATTGATCACTGTTGGAGGATGTTTACTAACTCATTATTTTAAAAACTAATAAATATAGAGGAGAAATCAAGCATGTGTCTTGATTTTCCTACACAAATTA
The DNA here is from genome assembly GCF_003265705.2 of Callorhinus ursinus. NCBI lineage: Eukaryota > Metazoa > Chordata > Mammalia > Carnivora > Otariidae > Callorhinus > Callorhinus ursinus. The sequence goes on from NW_027397112.1 coordinate 4,122,353, forward strand.
TACCGTTTGGGAGAAAAGTTGTTAATGAGGAAGCATTTCTCTTTATTGAAGTTACTAGCTAATGCCTGAAAAAAAGTTGCTAGAATGAGACCACGACAATTTTAGAAACCCTAATTAATGCATCTAGGTTGCTAATGACAGCATCGGCAAACATCAGAAAATGACAAGGCTCCCTATGGAAAAGCCTAAACCATCCACAAACCTTCTTTGCCCTGCCCACAATTACTTGTCAGATTTATCTTATCAAGCCTCCAATTATAATTATCAGTTTATAGAAACTCGGAGGGCAGAGCCACATGAGATGTATTCAGCAAAATCTAGACTCTGGACAAATAACCCAGTTTATTCAATGAATAAATTGCAAGGAGTATGAGAGAGAAAGAGATAATCTATAAGGTAAAAGCAATTTTAATATGTGAAATTATTTGGATCCCAATTCAAATAAATATTTTTTAAAAATTAAAAATAGGGCGCCTGGGTGGCTCAGTTGGTTAAGCGACTGCCTTCGGCTCAGGTCATGATCCTGGAGTCCCGGGATCGAGTCCCACATCGGGCTCCCTGCTCAGCAGGGAGTCTGCTTCTCCCTCTGACCCTCTTCCCTCTTGTGCTCTCTATCTCTCATTCTCTCTCTCTCAAATAAACAAATAAAATCTTTTAAAAAAATAAATAAATAAATAAATAAAAATTAAAAATATACACAAACACTTATAACTTCTATGAGACACTTGGAAAGTTGAACTTTCCATGGATATTTTATGATACTAAGATATTTTATGACAGTAAACCATTATATTGTTTTCAGGTACCATAATGGCATTGTGTGAGTTCTTATCTTTTGGGTACCTGGGTAGCTCAGTCGGGTAAGCATCTGCCTTTGGCTCAGGTCATGATCTCAGGGTCCTGGGATCCAGTCCCACATCAGGCTCCCTGCTCTGCCTCTGCCCCTCCCCCTGCTCATGCTCTCCCCCTCGGTCTCTCTCTCTCTCTCTCAAATAAATAAATAAAATCTTTAAAAAGAAAAGAGTTATCTTTAACAGATGCATATGGAAGTATTATGGATAAAATAATATGATGTTTAGGATTTCTTTCAAAATAACATGGGAGGGGGAAATCAATGGGGATATAGATAAAACAAGTGTGGCCATAATTGCTTATTGTTGAAGCTGGGAAATGAATCCTAGGCAGATCGCTATACTGATCAGTTTCCTGTTACATATGTTTTGAATGACTCATGATTAAAAATGGGGGAGGGGGAAGGTTTTGCATAGAAAACATTTAGAGAGCAGCTAACACATAGGAAACATTCATTTGGTTATCAGTAATTAGCTATTCATATTATTTTGTTACTTTTTAGCTTACACTTCACAAGGTTAGTTTTCTCAAAGATATTTGAGAAAGATACTTATACTTAAAAAGATATTTATTCTCTTTTTAAGTAATGTATGTATATATATGTGGCTATATGGCTATATATCATCACTATCATTATTATCCCATGCTCTGTGCAACTGGAGGTATGCACTACCAAATTCAAGACTAGGAAGCTACTGCATACAATTGCCTTTGTGAAAATATATCCTTTTTTTAAAGATTTTATTTATTTAGAGAGAGAGAGTGTGGGGGTGGGCATAGGGTCGGGGGAGATAGAGGGAGAGAGAGAATCTCAAGCAGACCCTGCGCTGAGCATGGAGCCCAACACAGGGCTCGATCCCATGACCCTGAGATCATGACCTGAGCCAAAATCAAGAGTCAGACACTTCACTGACTGAGCCACCCAGGAGCCCTGTGAAAATATTTTTTAGAGTTTATGTATTAAAACATCACAAATTTTTAGAAACACATTGAAAAGTGACTGGCCAATTTTATTGTTTCTTTAGAGTAAATTAACTCTGTATTTTTAAAAATCATACATCATAAGAAATAGAAATGCTGGGGTGCCTGGGTGGCTCAGTCAGTTAAGCGTTTGCCTTTGGTTCAGGTCATGATGCCAGGGTCCTGGAATCGAGCCCCAAGTCGGGCTCCCTGCTCAGTGGGGAGTCTACTTCTCCCTCTCCCTCTGCCACTCCCCCTGGCTCATATTCTCTCTCTCTCCTTCCTTCCCTCCCTCCCTCAAATAAATAAATAAAATCTTTAAAAAAGAAAAGTAGAAATGCTTTCGTTTGTTCTTCAATGATGTAACAATTTCTTAATCTGGCTTTCATTAGTACAAATCCCGCTGAAATAAACAAGGTCAGCCCCATACAGAGTCATCAGGTCTCATTTCCCTTTTATGTGCCCAAAGCTGCCCTTTCTATGCTTGTTTTCCCATTGTCCTGGGTGATAATCCTCTCAAACTCAATCATCTATCGCCTTCCTCCTATCTTCATTCCAGACACTAACAAAACAGACAAAATCTCATTGTTTTTTACTTCTTAATTAAATATACCTTGATTCAAACTGAATTATACCAAAAACATTGCTTTCACCTGGCATTTACCTTTAAATACATTTTTTTTCTAATGTTGTAGCAGAATAAATTAAAGCACTTACCCCCTTTTACAAAGGGGAGATTGGGCGATCAGGAAAGATCTGCAAGCCTAGCCCCTCTGTCCTGGGTGGCACAAAGTTCATCTCTACGTCAACATACATAACGGCAGTAAGTTCAGAAAGGCACCATATTTCTAGGTTCTAGGCAGAGAACGGCAGACCATATGCAAACACCTACAGGTGGGACAACGGTGCCTGACTTGACCTTGAATAAGCCCAATGCCTTACTCATCAGGAACACGTTTTCCTGATAAGCCATAAGCACCACCACCCCTCCAGGTTACTTCTGTGGAGATTTCCCCATATGTAGTAGTATTTGAAGGCCATTTTAGTCAAAGACAGTGAGATTGGTACATGACCACAAAAACGCCTTGCTGAAACTAAATATAAGCCTCTGAGACCATCCACTCAGTTAAGGATTTAGCCCTGTATGACTCCAAACCTGCAATTTCTATTTTCAGACTTGTTGGTTTTCTTTTCTGCCAAAAAACTAAGATGAAGGAGTAAGAGAATGGGGGGCAGAAGGATGGGTGCCCTTCCCTTGAACAATTCTCAAATGAAAATTGTGAATAAAGTTTGGAAAACTTTTGTAGGCAATGTGACATCCCATTTCAGACTGCTTCTCATCTTCAATCTCTTTCTCCCAAATATTCAAATTTCATTAGAGGAGAGCAATGCCAAAATCCAAGATTCTCCAATTAATGTGCACTTTAAATTACCAGATAATAAGAAAGTTGAATAGAGACTCTTCTCATTAAATTTTCTCAGCTTTTGTATTCCCTTTCACAGTGCATAATTTGAATTTATAATTTCTACAGAAAAGTTAATATTCTACTGAGATAAAAACTCATCTAATGTCTTGCAGCCAAGGACATTAAGGCAAGCACTTACATTCTGTAGGAAAAAAAAATAAAACTTTTACAATAGTCATTAGAAGGAACACAGTGAAAAACCAGCTGCATGAAACTAATCCCACTTGCTCTAGAAAGATTAAGGACAACTGGAGTGTAGTGGTAGGAATCACGAGGAAACAAGGTCAAGCCAAATTTACAACAGCAACAATTTTTAAGGGAATTCTCAAAAGCTGTTGGCTGTATTAGAAGAGTATTGTTTATATGGTCTTCTTTGTCCAGGATGGAAATCCAAAGTTCCAATGACTATGGGGTCTTAATATTGACACAACACTCTCTGCTGCACCAGTCCCCACCTCACTCCAATACACAGTCATCAGGGCTTCCAACCCAGCCAGATTTCTTGGTGGGATGGAAGTGTCGTTCCAGCCTCTCAGTTATTTAAGAAAAGTGAGAAACTCTAAATCTCTATTCTCTCATTGTCCCAGACTGGAGCCTGCCTTCCTTCTCTCTCCCAGAAAGCGGTCGTGAGTGGGCAGTTTGAGGGCAGAGATCTCCTGCTTTTGACGTCACTCCCATTTTCTTGGTGGAAGTTCTCAGAGTTCCCAAGTCAGTAGTAGTGGGCATAACCCCTCATGACTTTCTCAAACGGTCTCTAGAAGCAGTGCCTGCCTGTTCCCTGCTGAGGTTTCTATGGGCAGGCGCTTGCTCCAAGCGCTTGTTCAAAGCCCTGAGAAATTCATGATATTCTATCCCCGTTCCACCTGCACTTTCTGCTCCCACCTGCTGTTCTTTGGGGTAAACTGCACGTTCATTACTCTGCTCTGGAGCTCTCCTACTTCTTTTTTCTTTTTTAGATTTTATTTTTTTTGTTTGAGAGAGAGAGAATATGAGAGAGAGCACGAGAGGGAAGAGGGTCAGAGGGAGAAGCAGACTCCCCACTGAGCAGGGAGCCCGATGCGGGACTCGATCCCAGGACTCCAGGATCATGACCTGAGTCGAAGGCAGTCACTTAACCAACTGAGCCACCCAGGCACCCAGAGCTCTCCTACTTCTTAATGAGATCCTCACAGAAAGCTGCAATAAGAGGGTCATCACCAGGATGCACGTTACCAAAATGGCGACATAGGCTCTTCCCAATTCAGTCCCACTCACAAGAAGACAAACATACAACTATCCACAGATAAGACACCAGAGACGGGGGTGAGGCTGAACACCGCCTGGACCACAGACACTGAGAGGAGCACATTATAAGGATAAAAGGAGCAACAACACTTTCACTGCGTGCCTCTCCGCCCAGGCCGACAGAGCACTGCACTGGCAGGGACCCTTCCCTGGGCCTGCTGTCTCTCCAGTGGGAAAGAGAGAAGGGAAGGTGGACATCCAACTCCCCCAGGATTGCAGGATGCTACCCAGGAGGCCCCCTCAGGTCTAACATCATGGGGATCACTGGGGGAATCTGCAGAGCCCAACCACAAGGGATTAGATAGAGACAGAGAAGGGGGTGCAGGGCTTACAGCAACCAGTGCTCAGACCTTGGCAGACTGCATTCCCCCTAGCAGAAGTCCTTGAGTTGTTATTTAATAACTACTCACTTGGGTAGCAAGTGTTCAAACTACCCAAAGCCATTTATAGATTCAATAATCCCTATCAAAATACCAAAGGCATTTTTCACAAAAATAGAAAAAAAATCCTAAAATTCATATGGAACAACAAAAGACCTCAGATAGCCAAAGTGATCTTGTGAGAGAAGAACAAAGCTAGAGGCATCCCACTTCCTGATTTCAAGCTATACTGCGTAGCTCCAGTGATCAAAACAGGATGGTACTGGCATAAAAACAGACACATAGACCAATAGAAGAGAATAGCCCAGAAATAAATCTGTGCATATGTGGTCAATTAATTTATGACTAAGGAGCCAAGAATATACACTGACAAAAGATAGTCTCTTCAATAAATGGTGTTGGGAAAACTGGACAGCCATATACAAGAGAATGAAACTAGATCTCTATCTTACACCGTACACAAAAATCAACTCAAAATGGATTAAGGACTTAAACATAAGACCTGAAACCTTAAGAATCCTAGAAAAAAATGTGAGGTGAGCTCCTAATATTGGTCTCGGCATTGATTTTTTGGATTTGACTACATAAGCAAAGGCAACAAAAACAAAAATCAACAAATGGGACTACATCGAGCTAAAAAGCTTCTCCACACAAAAGAAACAATCAACAAAATGGAAACACAACCTATGGAATGTGAAAAGATATTTGCAAAACATATATCTGATAAGGAGTTAATATCTAAAATATATATATGGAACTCATAGAAGTCAATAGCAAAAACTAAAAATAAGAAAGATACAATTTAAAAATGGACAAAGGACCTGAATAGACAGATATACAGAAGATACACAATGGTCAAGAGGTACATGAAAAGGGCTCATCATCACTAACCATCAGGGAAATAAAAATCAAAACCACAATGAGATATCACTTCAGATCTGTTAGACTGTCTATTATCAAATGACTGACAAGAGATAAGAAGTGTTGGTGAGGATGTAGAGAGAGGAAACCCTAGTGCACAGTTGTCAGAATGTAAATCAGTGCAGCCACTGGAAAACAGTATGCAGGTTTCTCAAAAAATTAAAAATAGAACCGCCATATGATCAAGCAATTTCACTTTTGGGTACTTACCTGAAGGAAATGAAAACAGGACTTGACAAGGTATCTGCACCCCCATGTTCACTGCAACATTATGAATAATAGCCACAACATGGAAACAATCTAAGTGACTGCCAATGGATGAATGGATAAAGAAATCGTGGCACGCACATGCGCACACACAGACATGCATGCACACGCACACATACGCATGATGGAATATTATTCAGCCACGAAAAAGAGGGAGAGCCTGCCATTGGCAACAACATGAATGAAGCTGGAGGGCATTACGCTAAGTGAAATAAGTCTGACAGAAAGCCAAATACTGGATGATCTCACTTATATGTGCAATCAAAAAATCTGAACTCATAGAAACAGAGCAGATTGGTGGTTACCAGAAGTGGGAGATGGAGGAAACGGGTGGTAGTCATCAAAGGGCACAAACTTCCAGTTATAGGTGAATAAGTTCTGGGGATGTAATGTACAGCATGTGACTCTAGTTAGCAATACTCTACTGTATACTTGAAAGCTGCTAGCAGAGTAGATACTAAAAGTTTTCATGACAAATAAAAAAATGGTAATTATGTGAGGTGATAGTGGTGTTAACTAACCTTACTATGGCAATCATTTCACCACCTAAACACATATCACAGCATCACATTGTACACCTCAAACTCACACAATATTACTTGCCAGTTATATAGCAACAAATCTGGGGAACACATCCACTCTCAGGATGAATGCTGTGTTCTAGCCCCTTGCTATTCAAAGTGTGCTTAGAGGACCAACCTCACTGACATCACCCGGGGGCTAATTCTAAATGCAGAATCTCATTCTCAGCCCCGGGCCTACCGAATCAGAATCTGCATTTTATCAAGATCCCCAGGTGATTCACGTGTGCATTAAAGTTGGAGAAGGACCAGTAGGATGCTTCAGCAAGTGAATTTTTGTTTCTGTATGTCCTGCTCACTCACCCGTGAGACAAAGGTGCATGTATCTCCTTTTGGAAATAGTACTTGCTTTTATCTAGTTAATCTCCCAAGAGAAATGCACAAAAAGAAATTTAACATCCCTGAGTTACACCTAAATGAAGCATTAATAAATGGTTTCCCGAGCAAACACAAAAGCAATGGCGTTTGAGGTCAACTGGTTTAATTTGCAAGTCATGTCATATTTATGCAAATAATAACAAATAGGCTCCCTGTCTTTTCTACCAAAACGAACATCTCATGTCAGACGTGGTTTCATGAGAAAAGTTTCCTAATGACCCTTTTGTAAAACCATTCCTAGTGAGAGAAAGAAAATCTAAAAATGACTTTTAAAATATTTGTTGGGGGGCCCCTGAAGGGCTCAGTCAGTTAAGCGTCTGCCTTTGGCTTGGGTCATGTTCCCAGGGTCCTGGGATCGAGTCCTGCATCGGGTTCCTTACACAGTGGGGAGCCTGCTTCTCCATCTGCCCCCCACAATTGTGCGCTCACTCTCTCTCTGTCAAATAAATAAATAAAATCTTTAAAAAATAAAAACAAAATAAAATAAAATATTCTTTGGGAGTCATTTGTAACATTACAATAGTGTTCAATAAAAGCCAGAAAATCTGTAAACTTGATCCTACCTCAATATCTGCCACCACAGCCATCTATGATAAGAATAATTCAGCCTGTACACATCCCAGCTTCACCTCAACCTGGCATCTTTAGGGAACGCCTGAAAAGCTGAAAGTCTAACCAGCACCGTGTGTGAGTCTTAGCAACAAGAAATCTGGAGAAACTTAGCAAGCTGTCCTGACCCTTTAGAGGCTACTGGGATGCACTTTGGTTAAAAAGAGCCGGTTTTTGGATCCTAGCCTGGGATCCCAATTCAGTGAATTGGGGGAGGCGCACAGGACCTCATTTGAAACAAATCATCTACATGATGCTAATGAAGGTTTCCAAGGCCCACCCCATGAAGGGCATCACATGAGGACGTGACTCTGTTGAAGCTTTGGCCCCATCCTGGACCCTGGGACCAAAGCTGTTTCCAGGCCTTTGTCCTGGATTGTATTTCCGACGGTTATGGTTCAGACCTTTACAGCCCAATTTAACACAAAATGTGTTCTTGCCTCAATGACGTTGCCAACTAGTTCCCTGTAATTTTCCTATCAACAACAGAACTCCCTACCAGTGCTTTAATTCCTCAGCAGTTAAGGTTCCTGTCCTCAAAGCCCAAATTACCCTTGACAGGTAATGGAAAAAATTCTTCCTGTTCTATCCCATGACAGCTTCTGGAGCCGATCTTTGCCGTCTACCTGCCTTCTGTCTTGGGGATCCCTGTCAGTTTCAGTGGTCTCTTCTTTGTCTAACTGATCCATAGTTTTCATCATTAAATTTTAGCCATGAAGCTCTTCCTTTTGAGAAAAATCTTAGATAGAACACCAACAAAATGCTAATAAAAAAAGCTGCTATGACAGATGGTGGGGGAAAAGGCAAGTGTAGGCAGAACTCATTTAGATAGTGTTCCCACTGTCCAACACACACACACACACACACACATGCACACACACACTCACTCATACAACACATTCATCCATTTGAACATGCAAAGCCATTTGCTCACACTTACACAACACTCTCCCATGCATACCTCCGTTTGCTCACATTTGCACACACTCACATGCATACCCTCATTTATACACATGTACTCCCATGCACACATCCCATTTACCACATTTATATATACATACACAGAGACATACTCTTGACCCTGAGGCAGCTCTACAAAATGGCTCCATGGAAGACATCATGAAAATCTTTACCCTTGGTCATGGGTTCCCTGTTTTGGCTAAAGCACTGGACTGCCTTCCTAGGCTTCAATGTCTACTCTTAAATCCACCTTCAAGAGTACCAGATTGGGGATGCCTGTATGGCTCAGTCAGTTAAGCGTCTGCCTTTGGCTCAGGTTATGATCCCTGGGTCCTGGGATCAAGCCCCGAGTCGGGGTCCTCAGTGAGGAGTCTCTGCTTCTCCCTCTCTCTCTACCTGCCACTCCCCCTGCTTGTGTGCTATCTCAAATAAATAAATAAATAAATAAATAAATAAATAAATAAAATCTTAAAAAAAAATAAAAGAGTACCAGATTGCCTCTTCATGAAAAATAATTAATGAAAGTAACTCTCATGTTCACATTTCGAACTCTTAACTTCATCTATGGGTTTGGTTAAAATTCCTATCCAAATATTTTTTAGTCAGGGCTATTCAAGCACTTATCAAGTTTGGGTTGTTACATTCTCTGAAAAAATTAACAAATGAGAGTTAGACATCATTATGTACAACTGAAATACCTAAGTATTTCCCATTTTAGTACTATGGTAAATGATACTGGTTTTAAATTTATAATTTTTCAATGCTAGTATACTGAAGTATAATTGTTTTTGCACGTAGGCTTCATATTCTGCAATCTTGCTATGCTTATGACTTTCAGTAACTTTTTGGACATCTTTTGGGGTTTTCTACATAAGCAACCATGTTATCTTCAAATATGAACACTTTGATTTCTTCCTTTCTCATCTACACACTTTTAATCTCTTGGCCTTGCATAATCACACTGGCTGAGGCCTCCAGTATGGGGTAAAATGGGAACAGTGATGGTGGACATCCTAGCCTTGTCCCCAGTCTTAGTGGGAAAGCATTCTATCTTCAGTCAGTATGATGTAGGCTGTAGGTCTTTGCATAGATGCCCATTATCAGGTTCAGGAAGTCCTATTCTAGCCTTAATTTATGGGAGTTTTTATCACTGACTAGTTGCTGAATATTACCAAAAAGATCATTCTTTTTGCTTCTTTAGTCTGTCGCTATGGTGAATTTCATTGCTTGATCTTTGAATAGCGTTTCAATCTTAGTTCAGTTCTCGAAGCCGTTGCTGTGTGTCCTTGGGTCTATCTCACAAACGTGTTGCTCACAGGTGAGCTTTGGACTTCTGTGCACTCAGACCATGAATTGGGGGCCCTCTGCTCTAAATGTCTTCTCTCGGGGATGCCCCCACAGTCTCACACACTCGCAAGCCTCTTTTCCTGGTGGCTGTGGCCAGAAACACGGGGCTTCTCTCTGAGCTCCAGCTGCCTGCACTGAGATTCTTTTCTATGACTGAGGCTTGCCCCCAGAGCAAGACAAAACAGAAAGAGAAGAAAGAAAATGAGGGCTCCCCACATGATTAAGATTACAGGGGCACCATTTTCTAGTCCCTCTGGGTAGAGAGAGAAGGGATCACTACTAGAATTTTCACCTCCCCTGCCAGGGCTGGGCAGTGCAGGGCCACAACCAAAATGAATAAAAACTAGAAAGCACAGTCCCCTATGGGTCACTTCTCAGGTGATTGACTTTATTCTACAACGCTTTGTTTTTGTCTCCTTTTAAGTGTCTTCAAGTAGTTGATTGTTATATTAACCCAAATATTTTCGAGTGTCATCGGTGGGGGAGACGGGTTTGCATTATTCCACTTTGGACAGAACTAGAAGCCAGAAGAATCTGTATATAAAACTTAATAAACATGGTCACACATGAAATAACCAGGCAATTATCTGTCTTAACCTATTTCTGGAGCTAAATAATGATGACCCTGGACCACAATTTTAGTGAATACTTTTAATGTCATGGGTATTAGATATAGGTTTCAGAAGACAATATAAGAACTTACTAGAAGATATTCCCAGCATGATTTTAATCATCTCAAACTATTCTCAATCATCTCAAACTATTTTTTATAAGTTTCGGGGGGCGGGGGACAAACCTAAAATAGGCTATGCCTTGAGTCTTCACTTGTACCCAAATTGCATAATTTGTGTGTGTTTTGAAGGAAACCAAATCCATCTATATCTAATCCCTTAAACTTCTGTCAACCAAATTTTGCTTTTTAGAGCCATTTGATATTTCAGACCTTAGCAGAGGGGTTTTTTCTCCCCCCTGTAAAAACGGGAAGTGGTCATTTGCCAAATGTAAACTAACTTGAAAATCTTAAGAGGGTCGTGTGGAGTTCATAACTTCAAATGCAAAAGTTCATGGGTGCATTCTAAACTTGGCAATACTTGTTTATTTGCTTTCTTCAGTCCTAAAGATCACTTGGCATTAAGTATGTTCACAGAAATTAGAATTCTTCCATCCTAAATGTATTCCTAGATATCATTTTTCATAAAAGAAGGGGATGAGGGGGTAAGCACCGAGCAAAAAGCATAGGACATTTTGTTAAATGTAAAAATTGGAATAATTTGAGCAAACTGAATCACATAATGCTGGATTATAACCCAACATTTAAAATAAATAACCATGAGTCCATACTGATATAAATTAAGTTGTTGAATAAGTAACTAATAAATAAATAGGGTGTTAATAGATGAATATCCCATGCAGAAGAATTACAAATATTTTATGTGGATCTTTCCCCTCAAGGAGATGGAGCATAACTCTCCACCTCACAACTATGAGCAGCACATAGGGACTTCTTTCTTTCAAAGAGCACAAGATAAAAAGTGGGGGGAAAGGAAGAATAAGTTTACAGTGGAAAAACATGACACACCACCTCAGCCAGGTGATCAATGTTAGAAATAGTGATGAGTAATGTTGACAGCATATACCTGATAGCATGTGATGGAAATGACCCTTTCCCTCTGTGGTCTTCCTCTCCGAACCTATGAATCCAGCATACCCTTGAGAAAAATATCAGGGAAAAAAATGCAATATAGTAGATGCTGCAAATATTCATGACCAGTACTCATCAAAACTGGTCAAGGTCATCAAAAACAAGAAAAGCCTAAAAACTGTCAAAGAAGGGGTGCCTGGGTGACTCAGTCGGTTAAGTGTCTGCCTTCAGCTCATGTCATGATCTCGAGGTCCTGGGATCAAGCCCTGTGTAGGGCTTCCTGCTCCACGGGGAGTCTGCTTATCCCCCTCCCTCTGCCCCTCCACACTGCTCATGCTCACTCTCTCTCTCTCTAATAAATAAATAAAATCTAAAAAAAAACAAAAAAACAAAAAACACTGTCACAGCCAAGAGGAACCCAAGGAGACAGGACAACTAAATGTAATGTGGTGTCCTGGCTGGGATCCTAAAAAGGACTGTCACTTAAAATGAGAGAAATCTGAATAATGTATGGACTTTAGTTAATAATAATGTATTGGTATTGGCTCATTAATTGTAGCAAATATACCATACTAATGTAAGGTGCTAAGAATAGGGGCAACTGGGTGTGGGGTGGATGGGAACCCTCTGGACTATCTTCACAATTTTTCTGTAAATCCAAACCTATCCTAAAATAAAAAGTTATTTCAAAAAAAATTCAAGGCTGAGTTCTCTTCTCTAACCACCCACTCCTCATCCGAAGTAAGAAATGTGTCAACCCATTTTCAACGAGTAAAAAGCAAACTGAAAACAACACTTCCAAAATGTCCCTTTTGATCATTCTCAAAATTGGCCGGCAGCAAGTTAATTTACTGTGATAAAAACATGTGTTTTGTTTATTGTGTATTTCTCCATACAAGAAAATAGTCAAACGTTAGAGGTGCCTGGGTGGTTCAGTCGTTAAGCGTCTGCCTTCGGCTCAGGTCGTGATCCCAGGGTCCTGGGATCGAGCCCCACATCGGGGTCCCTGCTCCATGGGAAGACTGCCTCTCCCTCTCCCACTCTCCCTGCTTGTGTTCCCTCTCTTGCTGTGTCTCTCTCTGTCAAATAAATAAAATCTTAAAAAAAAAAAAAAAAAAGAAAATAGTCAAACTTTAGTGTTCCCTTGTCTGCATAGAGTTTGTTGCTGGTTGGGGGGCGGGGGGGCACTATCTGAAAGTTTCTGAAGATGATGTCACTTCCTGGCTTATGTTTCCAAAATTCTGAAAACTTTGGGTAAATTATAGTAGGTAATCCTCATGAGAGAAGTGAGGAGGTCATTGGAGAAGATGGGGTATAGGAGTAGAGAGAAGTAAAAGTGTGGTTCCCCAAATTCAGGTCTGATACAGAGACTTCAGCATCCTATGAATATTAGGGACCCCAAACCTGTTTCCTCTCAGCTTCATGGAAGATCGCCAGACCTCGGCAGACAAAATGAATTCGGGACAAAATGAATGGCCGGGCTCAAAACACTAGAGGTCCCGGTCTTGGCAAAGATGTGGATGCCCAAGCTGACCAGAAGCTGCGATGTCCCCTCCACCCCACCCCCACCCAGGGCCCATGCCCAGGGTTACCCCTGAATAATGTGTACTGCCTAGTGCTGGAACCCCAATTTTGATTGAGATTCAATTTCTGGCTAAGCCAGTGAGTTAGAAACCGGTGAGTCAAATACCTTCCAATTTTGAAAATCACAACTACTTCAGGAACAAAGCCTAATAAAGCTGTTACCTAAAGAACATCAAAGCCCTGCTCTCAGAGTGGAAGAAGAAAAAATTGCTTGTAAATATCATACCAGGCCGAAGAAAGAGAAAGGGTCCTTGAAAGATGCTCTCAGCAGGTACTTTATAATAAAAATAACATGTACTGAATCATTCATTGAGCATGGATTATATGCCAGAAATATGTCCATATTTTGCAAACATGATCGCAATTATTTCTGCTGGATGGAAGAAGAGAGGTATGATTGTCTCTCTCTGAGTTGTGGGAGATGGGTCTGCAGGAGGAAAGGTAGCTTGCCCAGGATGACACTCCTAACAACTGACAGAACTGGACCCAACCCACAGCTACAGACATGGAGCACACTCTAAGCCTCTCCTCCCTTGAATGTCGAGATTCATACCTCTCCTTTCTTCACATCTGCCATTTCAACCTGGGCCTGTCTTTCCTTACAAGATTTGCCAAGCCGGGCACAAGTATCTTTGTATCAGATGTATCTTCCCTGGATGTGGGCAAGATTTAGGCCCAAAGAAATTCCCTTCCGTTTTAAAGTCAGAATCAGTTTGTGGAAAACTTAAGTTGCTACGCAAATTACTCCACACACCACCAATTGTTCACCAATAAGGGATCACTGAGACCCCCAGAGCCCCCTTGCGTGTCTTCGGGCCACGCCCCTTTCGTGGGCTACAGAACATTGGGTTTGGGCTTCAGAACCCATGAAAACAAAGCTGATATTTCAGACATCAGACATTTGGGGTCAGACTAAATAGCACAGAAACTTTCGTGTACCATAGCCCCCTCATCCATCCATCCTTGAGGAAGACAATCACTACCGTCCGCCTTGATCCCTGCACAGCCCCCGAGGAGAGACACAAATACCCCAACACGTTCCTCTACTGCAATGCAGACTCTACCAATACACTAGCACCCCATAAACTGAAAAGTTTTTTAATGTAAAATATCTCTTTTAAAAATGATAATATAAATGAAGCTTCTTCGAGATTATGACCTTACATAAGTGACATTAGAATCACTGCAGCTGTTTAGTGAAAGTGGTTTTTTTTCTACTTCTTCCTGTTGACTTTTTTTTATCCTTCTCTGCCAAGAAAGTTTACTACATTTTTTTTCATTATTTTCCTTGTGTCAAGTGGAACTTTTTCATCCAAATTTCACTGCTCAGGCCCATATGTCTCTTCTTTCTTCTTCTTCTATTTTTTTTAAGATACCACATAACAAAAATGTTTCTCTTATATTAATTTTGTTACTCAGGCAAAGTAAACCATCACTCCTCCGTATGTCATATAAAAGCCAGAAGAGTAGTGACTCACTCATGCAGAGATTTTATTTAAAACATTTGCTCTGTGGTCAGAGTAGATTAAAGACAGATCAGGTTGCCCTCGCTGTGCTGGGTTAGTGAGAGTGAGAGATGTTGCCACTTGGTAGATAAACCACATGCAGCTCGTATGACAGGAACTTCCCTTGGTCCCCTGTCTCCCTCCTGTGAGATTGGAACACCTGCATTCAGCAGACTCGGTTTTACTGACCTGAAGAATGGTCCAGAAGTTTTCATTTGGTGACCAGAGAACTAAGATGGCTGGTGGAAAAAGGTTTGGGTTTCCCTAAGGGACCCGTGCGACATGCAGAAGGGAAAAGGTTCAAACTGGTGGCAATGAAAAGAGAAAATAAAAAGAAAGAAAGAAACCAAGGGAGAGCACTGTGACGTTTCCACTGCTCTTTTTCTGTGCCAGAGTGTCTGGAATTTTAAGTGATTGCAAATTGAGCAGCTCATGGGTAATCGATTTGGTCTCCACCAGTAGGGGTCACAAACCCGGGACATGCAAATAATATTTATACAATTGAAACAAGGAACAGATGAAGTCCATGGAAGAGAATGAATCTCTGCTTTTTGATTTTTATAGAAAAGCACAAATTCCAACATCTGAGACAGACACACTGCAAAAAAAAAAAATGGCACATGGTGGGAGCTCACGTGTGGATGAATATCTGTAACTGTCCGAGCTCACAGTCTATGTGATTTTTAGCTCACATCTACCAACTAGATTAACTCGTAAAGATCAACCAGTTAACTGACTGTGTGTGTGTTTGAGGATATATTTTCCAATGTACACCTCTCTTCCTCCCATCTTTCCCCTTTTTTAATTCTTCCTTCAAGAAACTCAAAGCAAATCACCGATTTCTTTGCACTTAAAAAAAATTTTGAGCTGCTGAAGATGGAAATCATCAGTAAGATCATAGAATCTGCAGGTTACAAGACATCCCAGTGGTCGTTGGATTGGACCTCTGACTCAGAGCAGGGATCTTTTCCCTAGTATCTGTTGATATATGGTCACCAAAGAAAGCAAGCTTGTATATTCCCATTGATAAGGGAACCAATGTTTTGTGGAGCACTTAGTTTCAATGTTCATGTATCTGTGCATTAAATACATATTTTTAAACACTTCTGTAAGTGTTTGGAACAAAGTAATGAACAGGAAAATCATAAGAGAGTGATAAGTGCAAATCAAGGCACTTAATTAGGATAATGATTAATTTAACTTAATTTAATGTAATTAGAATAACATGACTGCTTGGCTCCTACATACTGGATGATCAAGGATGGCCTCTCCGAGGAGGTAACATTGGGGTTCAGAGGGAAGCAGAAGGAACAGCTGAGATGAAGGGTCTAAGGAGGGACTCAGCTTGGCCTAGCAACAGAAGAGGGGAAATTGATGGGCCAGATCAAGGGTGCTGGAAGACAGCTGGCATGGTGGGCAGAGGCCATTCCATGTTGGGCTTTGCAGGCCACACCAAGGATTGTGGGTTCTGTTGTAAGTGCAGAGTGAAGCTGGTGTTTAAAATTTTTAATTAAACAATTTTAAGCAGGGAATTTTAACACAGTGCTCATGGATAGAGAAGGGGATCCACAGCATTCGGAGTAACACAGAGAAACCATTACAAGGCTGCTGTGGTAAATCAAAAAGGAAGATTTTGATAGCTCGGATTATGGTGGCAATCCTGGAGAAAGAAAGAAGTATATGGATTTGGAGTAGATTTTAGGACTGGGGTTAACAAAACTAGCTAGAAGTTGTGGCTCGGGGTAGGGGGGTAGTAAGAGAAAGGAGAATTGCATACAACTCCGAGATAGTTCATTTGAACAACTGAGCAGATGGTAGTACAATTTACTGATACATGAAAAAAAAAAAAATTATGAGCTGACCAGGTTTGCAGGCTGTGTAGGTAACCCAAGAACTCTGTCTTGACCACATTATGGTTGAAATGCCCACTCTGTAGAGAGTTGGCTGTGTAAATCCGGAGCCAGATTTTTGAGGCATCTGCATTTGGTAAGACAACTGAATTATCAGTAGGCTACCTCTAATACTGAAATGAGATGTTCTCCCCTCTCACTACTACCTACTGGCCTTAATTCTATCTGGAGTTTGGGGCAGAGGGAGGGCTAATTAATGCGTGATGACCCTCCAAATATTTGAAAGAATGAAAACCACAATTTACTACACATCTTGTCTATGCCAAGTACTTGCATAGAATGTATTATTTGGACATCGTAGGATATATAAGGACATGTATTAGTGCCCTAACTTTATTTTTTTTTAAGATTTTATTTATTTTTTTAAAGATTTTATTTATTTCTTTGATTTTATTTATTTCTTTATTTATTTTATTTATTTCTTCTCTCTCAGCAAGAGAGAGAGAGAAAGAGAGAGAGAGAGCAAGAGGTGGGGGAGGGGTAGAGGGAGAAGAAGACGCCCCACTGAGCAGGGATCCTGATGCGGGGCTCAATCCCAGGACTCCGGGATCATGACTGGAGCCAGAGGCAGATGCTTAACTGACTGAGCTACCCAGGCGCCCCTAGTGCCCCAGCTTTAAAGAAAAGGAAACTGGAGTGCAGAGAGGTTCTCATCCAGGGTCATAGAGCTACAAAGAAGAAGAGCTGAGTTTCAATTCAAGCAGGTCTGTCTGACTCCAGAGCTCATTATTACACCATACCTCCCAGGCCCAGATGAATAAACACTAGTGCCCTCAAGTGTTCCTCACATAGCAGGGCTTCCAGAACATTTTGCCATTCTGAAAGTCCTTTAGTAGCTTCCGACTTCAGCAAGATTTCTCATTAAATTTCGGTCCTTCCAATGAACACATTTGATCCAACCGAAGAGGAGTACACCCATCTTCTGGTCAGATGCCTTCTTAGAATGATGCTGGACATTGCATTAGAACAACCACATCACACTGCTGGCTCATATAAAATCTGTGGTCAACTACTGTCTAGCCAGGGCGCCCACATCCTATACTTGCGCTATAATTTTTTTTTGCCTAAATTAAAAATGTCGAGATATTTGAAACCTGAGTCTTTTAACGAGCATATTCGTTTGTTCCTTCCACTTTTTGTTGCACGTACAGGTCTGAGAAGTGAGCCTTTTGTCTCTGTCCTATTCATTGATTGAAGTGATATTTCAATCACAGAACCAAGAATTTTTAATATAATAAAAATAATAGCTAGAACTCATTGTTTCAGAAATCACTCCAAGTCTCAGTTTTCTCATCTGTAAGATGGAAATCACAACAGTAACAAGGAGTAAATGACACATTGCCTGTGAAATTCTTAGCTGTGAGGTCATAATTATCTATTGCTCAAAATCTTGGAAGAGCATCTTATTTTAAGATGATGTCCACCCTTTGATACAAAGCCACTCTCTGATCTAACCACGGGACATTGTGTTGAGAAAGTATACAGAAACCAAAATGAATGTGCCAAAAGCAGTTTTTCCATTAAAAAAAAAAACAAGAACAAAGGACTTCAATATAACATGGGGAGATGTGCTGCTTAATTGCCTACTGGGAGTCTGAAATAAGTCACTGCTAATGTACCACCCATTTTACGCCACCAAGAAAAAGAGAGAGTTATTGTAGGAGCCCATAGGGAAAAGATCCTGGGGAAAGACAGTGTCTGAAGGAAGACTCTAAAATTCCCCCACTCCATCCAACCCCATATTGGTATTCCAACTTATTGGTGCCTTGCATATAGCCTATACTTCTGTCTTAGCTCAAATTCTCCAGAAGCAGATCATGAGATGAGGATTCAAGTGCAAGTTGTTTCTTTGGGAGATGGTAGGAAACACCAGGAAAATGGAGACGTGAGTCAGAGAAAGAAGTAAAGAGTTATTAAGTTAGTTACCACTGAGTGTAAACAGCCTGGTTTCTGCTGGGGAGCTTTGGGATCCAGTATAGAATTTATACCTCACAGTCATGCCACCCCAGTTAGTTAGTGATACATTAATTCCCACCAGTCATTGGATAGAGGGTTACTTCCAGAATGCCTTGAGCACCAGAGAAAGGTGCCAGACAAATGTAAGGCAACATAGTACAATACATGTTAACAACAATACAGGTAGGCAGACGTAGATGAAGAACAACTGGGTGAAGGTTTCTCAAAGCCCCCAAGCTCTTTAATAATCTAGGTGATCCGATGCATATTTCCCTGACAGGATGCATGGCCAACAAGGAGCAATTAACATGAAAAAGGTAAACTCTGAAAAACACAACAACAAAACAAACAAAACAAAAAAGTCAAAAGATTTGAATAGACATTTCTCCAAAGAAGATATACAGATGACTAAGAAGCACATGAAAAGGTGCTCAACACCTTAAATTATTTGGAACATGCAAATCAAAGGTGAGATACCACTTCATGCCCACTAGGATGGCTATTATCCCAAGAAAAGGTGGGGGGAGGGTATGATTCCAAGTGTGGGTGAGGATGTGGAGAAATTGGAGCCTTCATGCACTGCTGGTTAGGATGTAAAAAGTCAACCGCTGTTGTAAACAGGAAGTTTCTCAAAAAGTTAACCTCAAGTTACTGTATGATACAGCAATTTCACTCCTAGGTAAAGATAGACCCAAAAGAGCTGAAATCAGGGATTCCAACATACTTGTACACCAATGGAGGAAACAACCCAAGTGTCAATAAATGAATGGATTTTAGAAACGTGGTATATACATACAATGGAACATTACTCAGCTACAATAAGGAATAAAATTCTGACACATGCTACAGCATGGAGAAATCTCAGAAGCATTATGCTAAGAGAAATAAACCAGACACAAAAAGACAAATATTGTATTTGTCTTGCATGAGGTACCTAGAATAGGAAAATTCATAGAGGTCAAAAGTACAATAGAAGTTACCAGATCTTAGGTGAGGAAGGAATGGGGAGTTATTGTTTAGTGGGTACAGAATTTCTATATGGGATGACAAAAATATCCTGGAAATGGATAGTAGTGATGGTGACCCTATGCTGTGAATGTACTTAATACCACTGAATTGTACACTTAGAAATGATTAAACTGGTAAATTTTGTTATGTATATTTTGCCACAATAAAAGAGGTTGGGGTCCCTGGGTGGCTAAGTCAGTTAAGCGCCCAACTCTTGTTTTCAGCTCAGGTAGTGATCTCAGGGTCATGAAATCGAGCTCTACGTCAGGCTCCACACTCACCATGGAGTTGGCTTGAGATTCTCTCTCTCCCTCTCCCTCTGCTCCTCCCCCCCACTCATGCTCTCTCTAAATAAATAAATAAATAAATCTTTTTTTAAAAAGGTTAAAATTAAGCTAATATTTTTTAATTAAAAGTTGAAGAATAATTTTTAAAAAGGGACCTTTGGAACCAATAAGCACAGCACATTACAACTAGGACCTATGTCTTCCATGAGAGACCATGCTATCTGAACACCAGAAGCTTCAGTGACTAAGAGGATGAGTTTGAAAAATATCGCATTTCCAGCATGTGAACATGTAAATTTTACTAAACCAACAACTCCTATACCTATAAGCCAGATTCCACTTTCATTAGTGTTATGAACCTGATAATAACATGACCATTTTCTCTCAAAGTTCTGTCACTATTACATTCTTGGTCAAAATTAGCAGGAAACCAAGTCCAGAGTATCTTGATCTTTATTTCTTTTTTTTTTAAGATTTTATTTATTTATTTGACAGAGAGAGACACAGAGAGAGAGGGAACACAAGCAGAGGGAGTGGGAGAGGGAGATGCAGGCTTCCCGGCAAACAGGGAGCCTGATGAGGGGCTCGAACCCAGGACCCTGGCAGACGCTTAACAACTGAGCCATCCAGGTGCACCTCTTGATCTTTATTTCTTGCTAAACTATTTTTACTAGGAATCTATTTCCAAAAGTTTCATAAGGCAATAATTTACCTACTGTTCAACTTTCTATCTGGCCTCCTCCCTCTCTCTTAGCCCTTTATAAAATTGGTGAATACATCTTGTCAATTGGATGTATTTCATGGTGAGCATAGGTTTTTTCCACAAAGGATGTTCCAATGGCAAAGTGTGTCCTCCACTCTTTCTTCCCAGCAGGATAGTCTTCCCTTTACCAATCCCTCTGACTCGAGCCTGAGCGTTCCCCTCAGGGGGGGCAGATAGCAAATAACAACGAATCTATATTTGAAAGACGTTATTTAGGAAACAGAGTGGATCTATAAATGCTGATTTGAAAAGATGCAGCTAGTAACAAAGATGAGAAAGCCACCTGGCTTGATCTGCATGCCTTCTTATAAATACATTGTTTTTGCTATAAAGACAATGCATATTTATGCTAAGAATTCAAACAGCAAATAGAGGTGTACAGTGAAAAATAATTTTCCCCTCCATCTCTCAGACTCTCATTTTCAATCCCCAGAGATAATCACAAATTGTATTTCCTATGTATATCGTTTCAGACGTTTCATATATAAAGAGAAAAGTAGGTGTAAGTCACATTTATCATGCACCATAAATGCTGATTTGAAAAAGATTCTGAGTGAGTGGGATGTCTGGGTGGCTCAGTGGGTTAAGCGTCTAATGCTTGGTTTTGGCTCAGGTCATGATCTCATGGGTTGTGGGATCAAGCCCCCCATCCGGCCCTGCATTGGGCCCCACGCTCAGCGGGGAGTCTGCTTAAAAATTCTCTGCCTCTGCCCCTCCCCCCACTCACACATGCATGCTTTCTCTCTCTTTCTCTAAAATAGTCTTTAAAAAATAAAGGATTCTGAGTGGGGAAAAAATCAACAAATTATAGGAGTATGTATACTGTCATTTCATTTGTGTAATACATGATGTACATAGGCAAATGCATATTTTCATATTTATACGTAAAATGCCTGAAAGGAAATCTATAAAATTCACAGGTTGGAATCCTAAGGCCCATGGTGATGGTATGACAGGAGGTGAGGTCTTTGGGAGGTAATTAGGTCATGGGGTGGAGCCCTTGTGACTAGGATTAGTGCCCTGATAATAAAAGAGAGTCCAGCAAGCTCTCTCAGCCCTTCCACCTGGTGAGGACACAGCATGAAGTTTGTGACTGGGAAGAGGGCTCTCACCAGACCCAACCACACTGGCATCTCAGACTTCCAGCCTCCAGAATTGGGAGAAACCAGTTTCTGTTGTTTGTAAGCTACTCAGTCCATGGTATTTTGTGATAACAGCTCCAATTAAAATACAGGGTTAAGAGTCAAACACATAGGACAGAAGGAGTTTTCCATGTAAGGGCAAATAAAGCAGAAATAACCAGAATGCACCAGAACATGTCTCCTGTGCCTTATGATGTACTGACTTCAAATTAGTTCTCCCCGAATTTTCTCCTTCTTCATTCCAGCAGGGCAGCTTGGCTCATTTGGGTCCCCCTTACCAGCAGATACTTCCTGCCTGGTTCTTCTTTTTCTGGAAAATCCTTGATGAGATTATGCTAGAGGTTCTTCATGTGTTGGAAACAGAGACAGGGGGGCTGCATAATTAAGCAGAGAGAAGAGAAATTCACCCAAACCAAGCAAAGGCCCACTTTTCTCAGTCTAGTGAGTGGACGGGCTTGGCCACTGCTGGTCAGATGACAGGACCCCAGTGGGGCCAAGTGCAAATGTTTTAGAAATGTTAGACCTGAGGCAGCATCTCCCAGCCTTGGCAAAGATGCCAGTGCCCCCAAAGTGGCACAGTAGTAGCAGAGGACAAGCTCTGAAGGGACCAAAAAGACTGAGGTATCTTGGGGCTAACCAGTATTGACTGATGATGGAAGAAACTGTCCCCTTCGCTTCCCCATGTCCAATGGAAGCTGTGACCTTAGATCTTTGTGCAACACCCATGAATGTGGGTAATGGAGGCAGAAGGAAGAAGACAACAAGAAAGACCGAGAGGGCATCTCAATAATTATTGAGATATAATTCTGCTTGGGCAAGGGCCAGAGACCGTTAAGTTGATTTAAGGAAACGTTTAAATATAAAATCTCATTCACACTTGGATATTTTTTTACTAGATTAATGCAAAGTGATTGGGTATTAAAGATCACAGAGAAAGGAGAATGCACAAATATATGAAAAGCTTTAAAAAGAGAGAATTTTAAAATATATGAAATACTTTTGTCCATATTATCCCTGTGCAGTGATGATATTACTTTTTGGAGTGCCAATCCTATTTCAATACATATGTTACTAGAGTAAAGCTAATGTTTATCATCTATTTGAATTAAAATAATCCCTTGTTTAAATTATAATTTAATAAACAAGCCTAAATTTTATCCAAGGTTTTATCTAAATTATTATAATTTTATCTTTAATTATCTTAATTTTATAATCTAACTTGACCTAACCTTAGAAGTTCCCTGTTGTCAAATCTTACCCAGTACAAATGTCCCCTCCTCAAATCCGCTTAAACAAACGGTCAGTTTGCAAAACACTAATGGTACAAACCAAACCATACCTTTAATGGATGTGGTGATACTCTTAACAAGCATCCTCTTCATGTCGTGGGCTGTATAAAAGATAAACAGTATAGACCCTGTGTAGGAAATTTCAAATTAAATTAGGAACACATGATCAGCAGGAATGACTTAAGAAGATAAACAGAATGGATGAAGAAGGAAAGAGGAAGGAAGTAGCTAAGAGAACCAGTTAACAGTATTCTTAAAATACTATTGGCTTGGAAAAAGTAAAGAATGATAAGGCAAATAGCCATCCTGAATCTTTTGGAGCTAAGAAGGATTTTTATGAGAAGGCGTTTGGAGTTGAGGTCCAGAGATCTATTACACACTAGTGCATGGTGATCCTAGCTCAACTTATATCCTCTTTGCTGGGCAATGGCTTCAGCCAGCACTGGAGGCCTAATTCTGAACTTCCCACCTACATGTCAGAAATCTTGGATTAGAGCTGTATGATGGTCAATGTCCTATATCAACTTGACTAAGCTAGGGGACCCAGTTGCTTGGTCAAACACAAGCCTAGATGTTTCTGGGAAGGTGCTTTTTAGATGGGGTGAACATTGAAATCAGAAGACTCTGAGAAAAGCCGTTAACCTTCCATAATGTGGATGGGCCTCATCCAATCAGTGAGAGGCCTTAAGGAAAAGAGGTTCTAGGAGGGGAAGGAATTCTGCCTCCAGACTGCCTTTGGACTCAAGACTACAGTATCAGCTCTTCCCTGGGTCCAGCTTAGTAACCTACAGATTCGAACTTGGCAGCCCCCATGATTGTATGAGCTCATTTCTTAAGATAAAAGTCTCTTTATACCTATATATTGATTGATCCTATTAGCTCTGTTCCCCTGGAGAACCCTGTCTAATACAAACTGCTTCAGAGTTAAGCAATACTACAGCATCTAAGGGCATTTTCCTCCTTATCAAAGACAGCCACTCCAGGATAACTTGAATTCCCTTTATGTTAGACTGTTTTCAGGCCAATGGTAGCTGTGTTTAGCCTGTGTAATTTTAAGTACCTGAATGCTGACTAATTGAAGCTAGATGTAGAGGCAATTTCCCAAAGCTAAAGTGTGGAGCTGAATGTTACTAGACACTGAGAACTCACAGCAGAATATGGAAAGGCCCCTCCCAAGTAAAAATTTCCAAGTTTAGAATCAAGGTAGCAGAGTGGCTTAACATCTTCGAAAAACCCTTTTTGTACTGAGTGATGGGAGGTAGCTACAGTATAAAATATTACAGTGGGAAAGGCTTGTCTCTTTCTTGCATAATCTTGTCCATCTATTTCATTTTTAGAGAGAGTTTTATGTTCAGCCAACTATCATGCAATCAATTAAATCCCCAAAGATTATGTGAGCAGGATTGCACTTTGACTTCTTCATTTCAATTACCCAGGACCCCAAATGTCCATGACTAATGAAATAGGGGATCCTGTTACCAAAGTTCCTATCTCAAGGAAATGAAAATGATTACTGGCTTGCATGCCTGTGGGTATTGCCCTATAGTAAAGCCAAGAATTTCAATTCCAAGTGGTCAAGTTATTCTGTATGCTTCAAAGTAATGGTTTCTACATGGGATGAAAAAAAAAAAAAAGGACAATCCATCCAAGATTACAGTTGCTAATCCCTAAATAAACAGTTCAAATAGATGCTATGGTGCAGATTCAAAAGAATGGATGCATGGAAGGGTATGTTGGGCTTTAGGTTGGACTATGGAAGAAGGGTATGACTTATCTCAGCGGATGAATGCAATCAACAAAACACAGAGATATGACCATAAATAGGTCATGGATGATCAGGAAAAAATATACCAGTTTGATTTAAATAAGGAGACATGGGAGAAAAGAACAAAAGGTAACAATGCAGAGTCTCAAATGCCCAAATTAGGACCATAGGCTTTATTTGTGGGAAAAGTCTAGCAATTGAAGTTTGTGATGAGTTCACTGCCATGTGTATAGTCAATTGGAGTGATGTTGCCAATTCTTACTTCCTCTTTGAAATAAAATTTTGTGTCCTCGGACCTTCCCACATAACTGGGCAGTGCCTCCCAGTAGAGAAGGCAGGATATTCATGTCTTTCAGTTTTACCTTGGGCTTGACCATGTGACTTGACTTGACCAATGAAATATTAACTAATGTGACACCTCCAGAGATGTGAAATGTGCCCACAGACATTGGTTTGCTTGTATATCTTTCCATCACCATAAGAAGAACATCTACCAGGTAGCAGCTGATCATCAATAATGAGCTACCTGGAATAGACCTGAAATCAACACATGTATGATGTCAAGCATAGGCAATCCTAGCTGAGCCCAGCAAGACCACCACTGACCTGCAGACATGTGAGTACAAAACATATGTTTGTCATTGTAAGCGCCTGAGGTTTAGGGCTATTTGTTACACAGCATTACTATAGCAGCAACTGTCTAATAAAAGTTAAAAGTGCAATTTTGGAAAAGTCAGTCCATAATGAGGATAAGAAACAAACTGGAAACAAGAAGACAATTTAGAGAATTAGTACCAACCCTCTAGAGATATTTTTGTTCCTCTAACACAATAATCTATAATGTTTAGGATGCAGTTGTTTCAAATGGGCGGCTTCTAGAGTAAGAAGAGATGGAGTGAATCCCCTATCTAATCCACACTGTGCAGCCAGTATGAGCAAGAAATAAATCTTCACTCTTATAAGCCACTAAGATTTAGGGCCTACTTGTTTCCTCAGCATAACTCAGACAACCCCAATACAGGAAAGAAGTTCTGGGATTAATTCAGCAGCTTTCCAACATCATGGACTTTTGTGCTTTCCCTCTTCCCACTTTTCCCCTTTCTGAAGACGGTGATTATCTCCTTTTAAAAGCGTCAAGGTGACTATAGAGGTGCAGGCCAGGATCGAGTCACATGCCCATGTTTGGGCTGTAAGAGAAGGCAGAACAAACAAGGATCTTTGTCTTGTCAATACCTACAGTAGGAGACAGGCTCTGCCAGCCATAAAGAAGGTGGAAGGAAGGTTCCAGAGGTTCATCAGTCCAGAGGTTCTCCAAACGTAGGATGAGATACTACCTATACTTCATATCTCATCCTGTTGCTTAGTGCGCACTTACTCTATGATAATTTCTTTTCATAGTTTATAGATGTTATTTTCCTCCCATTTTATAGGTAACAAGCCAGGACCTGGGGAAGCTAACTGGAGATCACACAGCAAAAGCAGCATGTCTAACTAAGTCACCCAGATCGGAGAGGGGCAGAATACAGCTTTGAACCCACTCAGGCCTGCCTGTCTATATCTGAGCCCCTTTATCCAAAGACCCTCCATGTGAAGATTTCTGCCCCTGCCCATTCTTCAGCACGCCCAGACAGCCACTGATTGTGCTGCGTGATGTCTCTGTACTACAAAAGAGGTGCAGGACACAGACACAGCAACAAAGTCCCTCCCTGGGGGTCTGAACTAGCCAAAAAAAAAAAAAGGCAGATGAAGGTTTTGTTTTTCAGTGCCAAAGTCCATTCCAGTGAAGCGAGCGCCTGCTGTCCCATGACTTATAACAGTAAGTGATGCTCAGATTCTGTTGGGCTCCCGAGTAAGCATGCCAGGTCTGTTTGTAATTTTGCAGCTCAGAGCATGCTTGTCAGAGGCTTTCCATTCATTTTTACTGACGCTTCTCTGGCCTTCTGAAGGCTTTGCTGCTCTGAAAGCCAAGAGCCCAGGCCCTAGCTTCTCAGAGGCTGGCAGTCCTCATAACGGCACTGCCCCCTCCCCCATCTCTCCCCTTGCTTTCTCCAAAGAAAGGCTGTCTTGCTACAACTCGAAAGGCAGCAAGCTGAAACATGCTGTGAGGTTGGGCAGTAAATCTCGTTGCTCACCCCCAGAGCATTATTTCCCCCTTAATCACTGGCATCCTGGACTCTTGCTCTTGGGACGGCGGTCTGTCTTGATCTCTCTGGGAGAGGCAGCAAAGCAGCTGTGGTAGAATCTGATGCTGTGCTCATGGCATTGCACTCTCTCTTCAGAGTCCCACATGGACGTGCTCTCTCCTGGGTGGCCTGCCATGCAGACCAGAGGAGTCCCTCTTCCCAGAAAGGCAGCTGAGCTTCCCAGCTGTGGCATCGGGAGGAAGGGAAGCACATCCCCTCTGCTGCATAGCCGTCTTCTATTTTTCCACTTTGGAAGCTGGTTCCCAGAGAAAGTGACCAGGATTTTTTTTTTTTTCTGGGAATGTTGTTGCTGTTACTGTCAAGTCAATGGATTATTCACCCCTATGCATCCCTCTCTCTCAGCCAATGAAGTTCTTAAAAGGGAGAGTCAGAGATCTTGAACAGAAGGAATCAGCAAGAGCTTTATGCCTATGTGGTGGGCAAGATTATAAGACTGACCCTCAGGGACCCTCACTCTTGTCTAAACCCCTCCTCTGTTGTGGATAAAACTCATGGACATGCTAGGATATTGACTGATCACAGGAGCCATGGAAAAGCAGAAAGGTTTCTCTTGTTGACAGCAGAAGAGAAGTCAGAGAGATTCCAAGCTCAAGGAGGATTCTCTGTGAGAAATCCTACTACCAACCTTGAAGGGGTAAGCTGTGAGGTTTGCTGTGAAGGGTCCAGGAGAAAGTCCATGGCACAGAGCTGCAAGAGATCTCTAAGAGCTGAGAAAGGCCCTGGGCTGACAGCCAGCGAGGAAATGGAGACCCCAGGGCTAGAGCAGCCACAGGGTGCATTCTGCCAACAACCTGAATGAGTCCTGATGTGGATTCTTCCTTAGTCTCCAGATAAGAGCCCAGGCCAGCTGTGAATTGGGTCTTCTGAGACTCTGAGCACAGAACCCGGTCAGGCCTGCCCAACCTTCTGACCTACAGAAGAGTAAGATGATATAGATGGGTGTGGTTTCACACCATGAAGCTATAGTCAAAGCAAACTCATCCAGTCTCTTCTACCCATTTCCTACAAATTACACCTTTTAGTGTGCACCAGATCGCAATTTCATGAGTATGGGCTCTAGAACGTGTAGCTTTTGTTCACCATGTTATCTCCAGTATCCATGAGTGTAGTAGGTACAAAGTAAGTATTTGTCGACTCAGTGCTTAAAAACACAGGGTTTGGAGGAAGAAAGACTCCACCTTTATCATCTAACAGCATCATGATCTTGAGTGAGTCATTTAAGCTCTCTGAGTCTTAATAGATAGCCCATTTACCAAAAAGGGGTAAGAATGATACCTGTCCTACCTTACTTGACTATTCTTGCTACATGACAGAGCTGACTACTTGCTCCTTTTTGAAACCCTCCAGCACATTCGACAATACCACATTCTTCTCATCTCCCCCTTACATCTCAAACCATTTCTTCTCTGTCTCTTGGAGATCTTTCCCCTCTATCAAATATGGGAGTCCTTCAGGCTTTGATTCAAATGCCTTCTTTCTCTTCTAATGAGGTTACTGCATAAATTTCCATGGCTTCAAATACACTATCACCTTTATCAAGATTATATCTCTAGATCAGCATTCCCTGCAGTGCCCAAGCCCCAAATCCATATGTCTAACTACAGGAGAGCTCCACTGGTGTCTCTTTGGTTTCTCAAACTAAAAAAGACCCGTATTGAATTCATGACATTTCCTCCCCAAAATTACTCCTCCTCCAATGTTTTCAATCTTCAAAAAGTCTCTACCATTCACTTCTACTAGAAACCTGGGAGGTGTCACCAAGAATGTCCTCTGTGTTAATCATTCACATTCAATTCGGCACCACAGTTTGTCAGTCGTACCCCTGAAAAATGTTCCTCCTCCATTCCCTTCTCTCCAGCTCCTCTGTTGCTATCATCCAAGTGACCATATTTTGCTTGGACTATAATAATAGCATCCGAACTATATCCCACATTCACTCTTGTTTCTCTGAAATCTACGTGCCATGTTGTGTCAATGTGACCTTGATAAGAGGCACATCTAAACATGTCCCCACTGCACGAATTAAAATGTCTAAAGCTTCTATTGCCTTTAAGTTAAATCATTACTAAAATTAATAATTAAGTTATTAATTATAGAATAAGTTCATTACGTTGTTAATTAAAGAGCAATGGTCAGTGATTTTTCTTTAATTTCAACATAAAAATAAATATTTATAGTACCTGCACAACCCTATTTGGAATCTATTTAGTACCTATTTGGAAATGCCTCTCTAACCACCGCTAAAGAAACAGCTTCACTTTCCTACCTGGAAACCCTGTAGCCCTGGCCAGAGTGACTAGCTGAGAGAGAGAGAGAGAGAGAGAGAGAGAGAGAGAGAAAATGAGAGGGAGGGAGAAAGAGAAATGTCTGACATCTTAATGGTTCCCGTGAGGCCAGTGGTACTTCCCACACTTGGATTTCATGAATTTCTCTTGGTTCCTTATAATAAATTTCCTTTTGCTTAACATGGGTTTGTTTTTCTTGTAACCAAATAGCCCCTTAACAGAAATAAAAGTAGCCTTTTGCCTTTCTTTCTCTACACAACCCCAAACTTGCATATAAATTTTCATTTGCAAAATCATCATATTTGAAAAACACTAGATTTCCCAAGTCAAGGGATTCATTTACTGAGTTCTTCACAAGCAAGCAATCCCTCGCCAAGGGAAACAAAAATTTCCCAGATCAATGATATATTTTTAACTTTTTATTTGGAAATAACTTCAAAATCTTCCAGATAAATTATAAAAAGTAAAAATAATATGAAAAATACCCATATACCCTTTACTCAGATTCATCTATTTTTAACATTTTACCCCATTTGCTCCATCTTTGGTTCCATTTATTGATATATCTTGCTATCTAGCTATATCTCATTCTTTTTCTGGACCATCTAATGGTAAATTAAATATATCATGGCCTTGACCCATAAATAATTCAATGTGTACTTCCTAAGAATGAGAATATTCTATTACATAACCATGGTATGCTGTCAACTTTGTCAAATTTAATATCAGCAAATGTTTTCATCTAATCTACAATTTGTATTCCAATTTGGGGACTTGACCTAACAGTGTTATATAGAGCATCGCCTCCCCTGCCCCCCTCAAGTACAGGGTCCAGGCTAGGTTCAGGCATTGCATTTACTTGTCATGCCTCTGACTTCTTTTAATCTGAAACACTTCTATGGCATTTCTCTATCTTGCATGATACTGACAGTTTGGAAACATACAGTATTCCTCTTTGGTTTAATAGGAAATTTCTCTTTTGGGATTTGTCTGATCCTTCCTCACAATTGTCCTGAGGTTCTGTGTTCTCAGCTGAATACTGCAGAGGTGATGTGACATCCTTCTGGGAACGTCACACCTGGAGTTACACCAGGTCCATCCACTCGCCATAAGCGATGGTGACTTTGAGCACCAGTCAAGGTACAAAGTGTGAGCTGATTCTTTAGTGAATAATTACTGGATTTTTGGCCTCCCCTACAAAGAGATAAGTAGTCGATGGAGAGACACTTTAAGTCCAAGCAAGTGTTCTGTTCCTCATCAACATTTCTTCCTGTATTTAGATCCAATAAAGTACACGATGGAGGCAAAATGTAAGTTTCCAAGCCCAGTGCCTCACCCTCCTCCACATTTACCAGTTGGCCCTTGTCACTCAACTATTGGCAAGAGCCCCCACTTCTCTCTTATTTATTTGTTTATTTTTGGTATGAACTCATTTCCTATTTCTTCAGTGGTTTATGATTCATTATTGTACTTAATTATTTTGACATTCACATTATCCTAGATTTGGCTAATTGTAGCCCTTCAAGCTGAATCTTGTGTTCTTGGGACAGACCACTATATATACAATGCTTTCTTACTTCATGTTTCTGGCTCATCTTGTACCTATCCTGCCCCAGACCTAGAATCAGCCATTTCCCCTGATTATATTTTAAAATTGAACTACTGTACACTGAATGTTCTTAAAATGAGGCACATTTATGTCTGCCCATTCTTTGTTATCAGAAAATTTTAGGCATACCTAAGAGCAAAACAAAGAAATTTCAATGGAAAATTCTAATGGCTTATTTCCCCTCAGTTCCTTGGTTATGAAGATAGACTGCAATATGAGCTGAATTCTAATTATTGAAAATTAATATATTATTATCCTAATTTTCTGAGAGCCAATGCTTGGCAGACTTCCTCAGATTTTATTATGAGTTACAACGCTGGTGATCAACTAATCCAATAAATTGCTCAGTTCTTCCAGTTCACTAAGACCAAACATGATTGCTCTTTAAAAAATGTTGGAATCCATCTCTTCATCTACAAGTATAATGATTTTGACTAATTTTACACAAAAATATTGCCATGTGTGGGCTCCATAAATCTGTCTTATTTTGTTACTTACTACTCTCCCCAGCTGCTTTGAATTTAGCAGAAAATTGCCAAATCAAAAAATAAGCTGTCATGTGTGCTAATATCCTCTCTGTGGGCATTTTTAATTTCTATCATTACATAGCTTATGCTCAGAAATATATTGTTGTAAAACATATTAAACATATCTGATCCTATGCTCAAGAAACCATTATTTCTACTTTTAAAAACGGAATTGAGAGTTTGGGGAAAGAGATGTTAAAACTTGAAATTTTCTTGTGATTTTTTATGTGACAAGTGTTAGCATCTCATCTAATTACATTTGTTAGATTACTCATCTTTAGGAACAAAATGTTAATGAAACTCCAAACACTGAAATGATGAAGAATGGATTTTTTTTTCTGGCCTTTATAACCATGCTGGATGGAACTCCACAATTCTTTGAATGATATGCAATTAGGTTGTTGGGATAGGTATTTGTGGTATTATCAGATACCTTCAACGGGAGGTAATATAATTTAACTAAGAAACGTGTAATGGAATGCCAATGGCTAAAAGTTTAAATTGGTCAAAGTTAAAAAAAAATAAAAATTAAATACATAAGTAAATAAGAGGTTGAAGTTGGCTCATAGGCACCTACAACATAGTCCAGACTATTGCTTGTTTTATTAAATTCCAAGATTCAGAGGAAGTGAAAGAGGGGGAGGTTTCTTTTTTATAACCACTTTTTTGTAATATAATCCACATACCATAAAAGGTCACCCCTTTAATGTGTGTAATTCAGTGTGTTTTGTATATTTACATCACCAGGAATTGCAGAACATTTTCCTCACCCCAAAAAGAAACCCCATAATTGTTAACAGTCACTCCCCTTTCCTCCCTCCCCTCCACCCCCAGCTACCACTAATCCACCTTCTATGTCTGTGGGCCTATTCTGGACAATTCATATAAATGTAATTACAGAATATGTAATGTCTTGTGTCTGGATCCTTTCACTTACACATGCTTTCAATGTTCATTGATGTCCTAGCATGTACCAATGTTTCATTTTTTTTTTGATGGCCAAGTAATATTCTCATGTTTATGTACACTATAAACGCTTGCTTATCCATTCATCAGTTGATAGATATCTGGATTGTTTTCATATTTGGGCTATTATGAATAATGTTGCTATGAATATTCAGGTACAAGTTTTTGTGTAGATACATGTTTTCAATTCTGCCAGGTATATACCTAGGTGTAGAATTGCCAAATCCTATGCTAACTCTACCTTTAATTTTTTTTTTTGATGTAGTGTTCCATGATTCATTGTTTGCATATAACACCCAGTGCTCCATGCAGAACATGTCCTCTTTAATACCCATCACCAGGCTAACCCATCCCCCCACCCCCTCCCCTCTAGAACCCTCAATTTGTTTCTCAGCGTCCATAGTCTCTCATGGTTGGTCTCCCCCTCAGATTTCCCCCCCACTTCATTCTTCCCTTCCTGCTATTACAAACATGTACCTCTACCTTTAATTTTTAAAGGAACTGCCAAACTGTTTACCAAACAGCTGTATCAGTTTAGATTCCCACCATCGAGGTATAAGAACCCAATTTCTCTGTATACTCAACCAACACCTTTTATTGTCTCTCTTTTTCATGGTAGGGAGCCTAGTAAGTGTGAATGGTATCTCATTGTGGTTCTGATTTGCATTTCACTAAGGACTAATGATATTGAGGATCTTTTCATGTGTTTATTGACTTTCCCTATACCTTCTTTATTATCTATTCAAATCCTTTGCCTGCATTTAAATTGGCTTATTTGTCTGTTTTTTTTTTTAATTGAGTTGTTTTAAGAGTTTTTTATGTATTTTTATGCAAGTCCCTTATCAGATATATGAGTTGCAAATATTTTCTCCCCATCTGAGGACTGTCTTTTCACTGATGGTGTCCTTTGCAGCACAATAGCTTTTAATTTTGATGAAGTCAAATTTATCTTGTTACTTGTGCTTCGGGTGTCATATCTAAGAAACCATGATCTAATCCAAGGTCATAAAGATTTACTCTTTTGTTTTCTTCTAAGAGTTAGCATAGTTTTAGCTCTTATATTTAGGTTTTGATGCACTTTGAGTTACATTTGTACTATGAGATAGGGATCCAACTTCATTTGTTTGCATGTGGATATTCAGTTGTCTGAGTCCCATCTATTCAAGAGACTATTCTTTTCTTTTTTAATTTTATTTATTATGTTATGTTAGTCACCATGCAGTACATCATTAGTTTTTGATTTAGTGTTCCATTATTCATTGTTTGCAGATAACACCCAGTGCTCCATGCAATACCCATGCCCTCCTTAATACCCATCACTGGGCTACCCCATCCCCCTAATGTCTCCTGCCCCTCTAAAACCCTCAGTTTGTTTCTCGGAGTCCATAGTCTCTCATGGTTCATCTCCTCCGACACACACCCCCCCTTCATTTTTCCCTTCCTTCTCCTAATGTCCTCCACGCTATTCCTTATGTTCCACAAATAAGTGAAACCATATGATAATTGGCTTTCTCTGCTTGACTTATTTCACTTAGCATCATCTCCTCCAGTCCCATCCATGTGGATGTAAAAGTTGAGTATTCATCCTTTCTGATGGCTGAGTAATATTCCATTATATATATGGACCATATCTTCTTTATCCATCCATCTGTTGAAGGGCATCTCAGCTCTTTCCACAGTTTGGCTATTGCGGACATTGCTGCTATGACCATTGGGATGCATATGGCCCTTATTTGCTCTACATCTGTGTCTTTGGGGTAAATACCCAGGAGTGCAATTGCTGGGTCATAGGGTAGCTCTATTTTTAATTTTTTGAGGCACCTCCACCCTGTTTTCCGAAGTGGCTGTACCAACTTGCATTCCCACCAACAGTGTAGGAGGGTTCCCCTTTCTCCACAACCTCTCCAACATTTGTTGTTTCTTGCCTTGTCAATTTTTGCCATTCTAACTGGTGTAAGGTGGTATCTCAACGTGATTTTGATTTAAATTTCCCTGATGGCTAATGATGATGAACATTTTTTCATGTGTCTGTGAGCCATTTGTATGTCTTCTTTGGAGAAGTGTCTATTCATGTCTTCTGCCCATTTTTTGACTTGATTATTTGTTTTCTGGGTGTTGAGTTTGAGAAGTTCTTTATAGATCTTGGATATCAGCCCTTTGTAGTGTCATTTGCAAATATCTTCTCCCATTCTGTGGGTTGCCTCTTTGTTTTGTTGACTGAAACAGTCAACTGCACAGACTGAAACTTCAGCTGTGCAGAAGCTTTTTATCTTGATGAAGTCCCAAAGTTCATTTTTGCTTTTGTTTCACTTGACTTTGGAGATGTATCTTGAAAGAAGTTGTTGTGGCCAGTGTCGAATAGGTTACTGCCTATGTTCTCCTCTAGGATTTTGATGGATTCCTGTCTGACATTAAGGTCTTTCATCCATTTTATCTTTGTGTATGGTGTTAGAGAATGGTCGAGTTTCATTCTTCTGTATATAGCTGCCCAATTTTCCCAGCACCATCTATTGAAGAGACTGTCTATTTTCCATTGCATATTGTTTCCTGCTTTGTTGAAGATTATTTGACCATAGAGTTGAGGGTCCATATCTGGGCTCTCTATTCTGTTCCATTGGTCTATATGTCTGTTTTTGGGCCAGTACAATGCTGTCTTGGTGATCATTGCTTTGTTTTTTTTTGTTGTTGTTTTGTTTTGTTTTGTTTTTAAAGATTTTATTTATTCATGAGAGACAGAGAGAGAGAGAGAAGCAGAGGGAGAAGCAGGCTCCCAAGGAGCAGGGAGCCCGATGCGGGACTCGATCCCAGGACCCTGGGATCATGACCTGAGCCGAAGGCAGACGCTTAACCATCTGAGCCACCCAGGCACCCCGGTGATCATTGCTTTGTAATATAGCTTGAAATTGGGCAACGTGATGCCCCAACCTTTGTTTTTTTTTTTCAACATTTCCTTGGCGATTCGGGGTCTCTTCTGATTCCATACAAATTTTAGGATTGTTTGTTCCAGCACTTTGAAAAATGTCATTGGAATTTTGATTGGCATGGCATTGAAGTTATA
Source organism: Callorhinus ursinus (assembly GCF_003265705.2). Taxonomy (NCBI): domain Eukaryota; kingdom Metazoa; phylum Chordata; class Mammalia; order Carnivora; family Otariidae; genus Callorhinus; species Callorhinus ursinus. The sequence goes on from NW_027397112.1 coordinate 4,157,858, forward strand.
AATTGTTCTGGGCAGCATAGACATTTTAACAATGTTTGTTCTTCTGATCCATGAGCATGGGGTGTTTTTCCATCTTTTTGTGTCTTCTTCAATTTCTTTCATGAGTGTTCTGTAGTTCCTAGAGTATAGATATTTTTTTTTACATCTTTGGTTAGGTTTATTCCGAGGATCTCATAATTTTGGGGGCTATTGTAAATGGAATCATTTCTCTAATTTCTCTTTCTACAGTTGCATTGTCAGTGTATAAGAAAGCAACTGATTTCTGTGCATTGATTTTTTTTATCCTGCCACATTACTGAATTGCTGTATGAGTTCTAGTAATTTGGGGGTGGAGTCTTTTGGATTTTCCATATAAAGTGTCATGTCACCTGCAAAGAGAGAGAGTTTGACTTCTTCTTTGTCAATTTGAATACTTTTATTTCTTTTTGTTGTCTGATTGCTATTGCTAGGACGTCTAGTAGTATGTTGAACAATAGTAGTGAGAGTGGGCATCCTTGACATGTTCCTGATCTTAAGGGAAAGCCTCTCATCTTTTCCCCATTGAGGGTGATATTCGCTGTGGGTTTTTCATAGATGGATTTTATGAAATTGAGGAATGTTCCCTCTACCCCTATACTCTGAAGAGTTTTAATCAGGAAAGGATGCTGTATTTTGTCAAATGCTTTTTCTGCATCAATTGAGAGGACCATATGGTTCTTCTCTCTCCCCTTATTAATGTGTTCTATCACACTGATTGATTTGCAAATGTTGAACCACCCTTGCATCCCGGGGATAAATCCCACTTGGTCGTGGAGGATGATCCTTTTAATGTATTGTTGGATCCTATTAGCTGGGATTTTGTTGAGAATTTTGGAATCCATATTCATCAGGGATATCGGTCTGAAATTCTCCTTTTTGATGGGGTCTTTGCCTGGTTTGGGGATTAAGGTAATGCTGGTCTTATAGAATGAGTCTGGAAGCTTTCCTTCTGTTTCTGTTTTTTGAAACAGCTTCAGAAGAATAGGTATTATTTCTTCTTTGAATGTTTGGTAGAATTCCCCAGGGAATCGATCAGGCCCTGGACTCTTGTTTTTTGTGAGGTTTTTGATACTGCTTCCATCTCGTTACTGGTTATTGGCCTATTCAGGTTGTCAATTTCTTCCTGTTTCAGTCTTGGTAGTTTATAGATTTCCAGGAAGGCATCCATTTCTTCCAGGTTGCTTAATTTATTGGCATATAGTTGTTGATAATTTCTAATAATTGTTTCTATTTCCTTGGTGTTAGTCATGCTCTCCCCTTTCATTCATAATTTTATTAATTTGGGTCCTTTCTCTTTTCTTTTGGATAAGTCTGGCCGGTGGTTTATTGATCTTATTAATTCTTTCAAAGAACCAGCTTCTAGTTTCATTGATCTGATTACTGTGTTTCTGGTTTTTAATTCATTGATATCTGCTCTAATCTTAATTATTTCTCTTCTAATGCGCAGCTTAGGCATCATTTGTTGCTTTTTCTCTAGTTCTTTAAGGTGTAAAGTTAGTTGGTGAATTCAGGATTTTTCCATTTTTTTGAGTGAGGCTTGGACGGCTATGTATTTCCCCCTTAGGACCACCTTTGCAGTATCCCATAGGTTTTGGACTGATGTGTTTTCGTTCTCATTGCTTTCCATGACTTGTTTAAGTTCTTCTTTGATTTCCTGGTTGACCCAAACATTCTTGAACAGAGTGGTCTTTAGCTTCCAAGTGTTTGAATTTCTGCCAAATTTTTTCTTGTGATTGAGTTCCAGTTTTAAAGCATTATGGTCTTAGAGTATGCAGGGAATAATCTCAATCTTTTGGTATCAGTTGAGACCTGATTTGTGACCCAGGAAGTGGTCTATTCTGGAGAAAGTTCCATGTGTGCTCAAGAAGAATGAGTATTCTGTTGTTTTAGGGTGGAATGTTCTGTATATATCTATGAGGTCCATCTGGTCCAGTGTGTCATTCAAAGCTCTTGTTTCTTTGTTGATTTTCTGCTTAGATGATCTGTCCATTGCTGAGAGTGAAGTATTGAGGTCTCCTACAATTAACGTATTGTTATCAATATGACTCTTTATTTTGGTTAACAGTTGGCTTATGTAGATGGCTGCTCCCATGTTGGGGGCATAGATATTTACAATTGTTAGATCTTCTTGTTGGATAGACCCTTTAAGAATGATATAGTGCCCTTCTGTGTCTCTAACTATAGCCTTTAGCTTAAAATCTAATTTGTCTGATATAAGAATTGCTACCCCAGCTTTCTTTTGAGGTCTGTTGGCATGAAAGATGCATTTCCATCCCTTCACTTTCAGTCTGGATGTATCTTAAGGTTCAAAATGAGTCTCTTGTAGATAGCATATGGATGGGTCCTGTCTTTTTATCCAATCTGCAACCCTGTGCCGTTTTATGGGAGCATTTAGGCCATTCACATTGAGAGTGATTATTAAAAGATATGAATTTATTGTCATCATGTTGCCTATGAAGTCCTTGTTTCTATAGATTGTCTCTGTAAATTTCTGTTCTATATCACTCTTGGGGTCTTTCTCCTTTTATAGAACCCCCCTTAATATTTCTTGCAGGGCTGGCTTAGTGGTCACATATTCTTTTTTTTTAATTTTTTATTGTTATGTTAATCACCATACATTACATCATTAGTTTTTGATGTAGTGTTCCATGATTCATTGTTTGTGCATAAAACCCAGTGCTCCACGCAGAACGTGCCCTCTTTAATACCCATCACCAGGCCAACCCATCCCCCCACCCCCCTCCCCTCTAGAACCCTCAGTTTGTTTTTCAGAGTCCATCGTCTCTCATGGTTCGTCTCCCCCTCCGACTTACTCCCCTTCATTTTTCCCCTCCTGCTATCTTCTTCTTTTTTTTTTCTTAACATATATTGCATTATTTGTTTCAGAGGTACAGATCTGTGATTCAACAGCCTTGCACAATTCACAGCGCTCACCATAGCACATACCCTCCCCAATGTCTATCACCCAGCCACCCCATCCCTCCCACCCCCCACCACTCCAGCAACCCTCAGTTTGTTTCCTGAGATTAAGAATTCCTCATATCAGTGAGGTCATATGATACATGTCTTTCTCTGATTGACTTATTTCACTCAGTATAACACCCTCCAGTTCCATCCACGTCGTTGCAAATGGCAAGATCTCATTCCTCTTGATGGCTGCATAATATTCCATTGTGTATATATGTGGTCACATATTCTTTCAGTTTCTGCCAGTCTTAGAAGCTCTGCATCTCTCCATCCATTCTAAATGACAGCCTTACCAGATAAAGTATTCTTGGCTGCATGTTCTTCTCCTTTAGTACCCTGAATATGTCTTGCCAGCCCTTTCTGGCTTGCCAGGTCTCTTTCTGGCTTGCCAGGTCTGACATTATTCTGATGTTCTCCCTCTGTATGTAAGGAATCTCTTCCCCCAACTGCCCTTAAGATAGTTTCCTTGGTTCTAAGATTTGCGAGTTTTACTATTACATGCCAGGGCATTGGTCTGTTTTCCTTGATCTTGGGAGGGGTCCTCTCTGCCTCAAAGACATGAAGTTTGTTTCATTCCCCAGATTAGGGAAGTTCTCAGCTATGATTTGCTCAAATATATCTTCTAGTCCTCTCTCTCTCCAACCCCTCAGGGATTCCAATAATTCTGACATTGGAACGTTTTATGGTGTCATTTATTTCCATAGATTTTGAACTGTTTCTCCCAGGTCTCCTCTTTTTCCTTCTTCTCTTTCAGTTGGTCTTCTAGATCACTAATTCATTCTTCTGCCTCGCTTACCCTAGCTGTTAGAGTATCTAGATGATTAGATTGGATCTCATTGATAGCATTTTTAAGTTCTGCCAGGTCAGATTTCATTTCTGCCCTTAGAGACTCTATGTTGCCATTAATCAATTTCTCCATTCTAGCTATCATCTTCATAACTATTACCCTGAAGTCCATTTCCAACATCGTTGTTATATCTGTATCCATTTGTACATCTGTGGCAGAAGTCACAGTGTCTGAGTCTTTCCTATTTTGGGGGTTCCTCCTCCTAGTCATTCTCAAAACCAACCACCTGCGATATTCTGTTTGCAGAGATCCAGATATATCTTCTTACATCTCAGGCTGATTTCGTGGGTGTTCAGAGTGGCCTGGTAGATATCCAGCTCAATTCAGGGGACCAGTTGGAATAGGGTCCCCTACTGCCATGTTTTCCCCTCTGAACACTAGGAAGGTCCTTTGTCATCTCTGGACCTCGGTTATTCCTCCCCAAGAGACTATTCTTTTATCATTAAATTATCACAGCACCTTTATGATAAAGTAGAGTCTTGCCTGAATTTGTCTCCCACAAAGATGTAGAAGACCTTTAAAATTCCCTTTAGATCCACAATAACAAGGCCCTGGGTTTCAGAGGATAAAAAAATAGTACATTTTTCCATTAATAAGAATGGATCCTTCTTTAATTTAAAAAAAAAGACTTATTTATTTATATGAGAGAGAGAGAGAGAGAGCGCACGAGTGGGGGGGGGCAGAGGGAGAGGGCAAGAGAATCTCAAGCAGACTCCATGCTGAGCACAGAGCCCAACACAGGGCTCAATCTCACAACACTGAGTTCACAATCTGAACCAACTGGACACTCAACCAACTGTGCCACCCATGCACCCCCAGATCCTTCTTTACTGAATACCTACAATAGACCAGTGGATATAGGGCCTTATCTCAGTTATTGCTATTCTTTGACCACTAAAGACTATGAAAAAAAAAATTGTCCAGTCACAGAATGTATATTTCAAAACTTAACCAAGGTTACAGAAACACGAGAAGTGCCTTTAATTACTGAGCCACTTGCTATGATTGGGGAAAAGAAGAGCTGTCATAGAAAAACTCTGAGATTTCAAATCTGTGATCAAATGTCCAAATGTGGATGACACACTGAAAAGTACCTTGGGGAACCTGGGTGACTCAGTCAGTTAAGCGTCTGCCTTTGGCTCAGGTTATGATCCCAGGATCCTGGGATCAAGCCCCACATCAGGCTCCCAGCTCAGCAGGGAGTCTGCTTCTCCCTCTCCCTCTCCCTCTGCCCCCTGCTCATGCTCTCTCTCTATCGCAAATAAATAAATAAAATCTTAAAAAAAAAAAAAAAGAAAGAAGAAAAGAAAAGTTCTACCATAACCAACCCTTCAGCTGAAAGGATCAGGTAGGAGTGCAGGTAATTTCTGTCCAGGAAGCCCATTGCAGGAGGTGGGTCAGGAAGGTAGATGTGAGTCTGAATAAATCATTCAATTTCTTTATAGATCCCCGTGATTCATAACCTATCCCTCATTTATCTCTTGTTAAGCCCCAGACCAGCACTTCTAATTCTTTCTTTGGAAGAAAGCATCATATCTCTAGCATATCACTTCTGTAGTAGGCTGCTTCTAAAATAGCCACCAGCGATTCCTTCCTCCTGGTGTTCTCTTGTATAATCTCCCCACGCCCCCATGGTGGGTGGGCTGGTCTCAGTGATTTCATTCTAACTGACAAAAGTGATGGGACATTACTTCTGAAATTAAGTTATGAAAGATTGTGACTGCCATTTTGCTGGCATTCTCTTGCTCTTTCTCACTTGCTCATTTTGATAAATCCAGCTGCCATGTTATGAGCCTTTTGGAAAGGCCAGGTGGTAAGGAACTGAGACCCTTAGTCCTACAGCCTGCCGAGAACTGAATTCTGCCAACTCTGGTGACTGAGCTGGAAGCAGATCCTGCCCCAGTTAAGCCTTAAGATGACTGCAGCTTGGGCTGATACCTTGATTGAAACCTTGTGAAAATCCATGAACTACAGGACCCAGCTAAGTCATTCTCAGATTCCACATGAGCAGTGAGATCATATACTTTCTTGTTTTAGGCCATTAAGCTTTGGGGTGATTTGTTACACAGCAGTAGATAACCAAAACACAGGATAGCTTGGTTTCCTACTGTTTTCTACTGTGCTATAGTTTCTCAACAAACTGAAAGTAATGGCAAAGAAAGAGTTCCTAAATCCTGAGTTTTCTTTTTTTTAATACTTTATTAATTTATTTAAGAGAAAGCATGAGCAGAGGGAGAGGGAGCCCGATGCGGGGCTCGATCCCAGGACCCTGGGATCATAACCTGAGCCAAAGGCAGACGCTTAACTGACTGAGCCACCCAAGCACCCAAATCCTGGGTTTTCAAATCCATTCTTGTAGCTGTACCTTTCCAATGATAGGGAAAGATACTGGCCCCATCTTCAATTGGTCCAGTATTCAAATGATGTAGTATTCAAGGACTAGATCATTCCAGCCCTACTCATGACTCCAGAGTCTCACTGCATTATCTGGAAATCCACTGTCTCACTGCTAAATTGTATCTTTTTATTTACCAACTCCTTCAACTTCCTAGTGTTAACCCAAACCAGGCTTTTCAAAAACCACATCAAAGAAATTCCTACTTACATGCCCCACCCCACTCCAGCATCCTGCTCTGTGTCTGTCATTTACTGGGTGATGGGAAATCAGGCAAGTTCAGGTAAGCCCTCAAAGCCCCAATCTCTTCCTTTCTTAAATGGGAATAATGCTTAGTTTGTAGAATTGTTGGAAAATTAGTGAAATGATGTAAGGGAAGGTGCTGACAGTGTTTCTCAGTCAGCATGTACCCAAGTGATACTGGTTTTCATTTCCCAAAATCCTTTCCTTACTCAGCTAGTCAATAGTTTCCTATTGAATATTTATATGGTCCTATTTTTTTAACCACATCCCAGTGATACAAAGATAAATGAGTCTTCAAGGTACTCACAATCTGCCAGGGGAGATAGTATTTATCACGCGCTTACTGTAATTGTTGGTCAGTCCATGATAAATGCTCATACTCTGGGAACACAGCAAAGGGTACTTCATTATCCTGACATCTCATCTTCAGTAATTCACGCCACTTACTTACAATTGCCTCCTTCTTTCCTCTTTGCTACAGTCTACAAAATTCTAAGACACTCTCCATCCCTTACCCTCCAACTTCTCCTTTTTCTTTTTTTCTCTTTTTGAGAGAAAAAGAGAGTGCCTGCACACATAAGCAGGAAGTGGGGTGGGGTGGGAGGGAGGGGCAGAGGGAGAGGGAGAGAATCTTAAGCAGACTCCATGCTGAGCACGGAGCCCCACACGGGACTCGATCTCATGACCCTGAAATCATGACCTGAGCCGAAACCAAGAGGCAGAGGCTTAACCAACTGAGCCACCCAGGTGCCCCTCACCCACCAACTTCTGGTCAGAGTTTTTCTTTCCATCCTTCTCTGACCATTACCCCTTAATACAAGTAGTTGCTCTATTAACAATCATTTTAATACCTTGGTCTCACAATTCCTGGGAACTTATCAAATCATCTTGATTTTAGGACTTCTGACTTTCAGAACTTTGAGGTAATAAATTTGGATTGTTTTATGTCACTAATTTGGCAGCAAATTTGTGACAGCTGTCATAGGAAACTAATAATAGTGCCCCTGCCCAAGAACTGCCCACATCCTCTCCTGGTTTTCAGGCTGATAACTAAGATGAAATCTTAACCTAACCTGGCGGGGGACATGCTGGGTCTGATAAAGGCAGAAAGAGACTATAAGCCTGAAGCACTACAGACCTAAGAACTGGCAGGAGTTGGGGGGCGGAGGTTATCCTGCAATGTGGTTTTGAGGGTGCTTGATCAAGGGGCTGGAATGTAAGGCTGGAAATAAACAAGATTTCATTGAGTTAGGGATCTTTTTTTTTTTTTTAATCTAATGGCAGGGAACATTCTAGCAAAGAATCCAGGAAATTGGACCAACTTGTTGTCATGGCTCTTGGGGGGGGGGGACAAATGGTCCATTCTTAGCAATGTAGAAATGCCTGGTTACCCTGGCAGATGGTGAAGGGATAAATAAAGAAGCTGAGGAGCACCGTGGACACACTGGAATAGATAAGTTAGGTGAGTCCAGAAGACCCACCAGAAGAGCATGTTCCATGGGAGGCCCAGAGAACAAAGACATCTTTCCCCAAGACATCACCCCAAGGCTAGTGAGAGGACACAAGCCTCACTAAGAAGTCCAGAGGTGGTTCCCTCTGCAGGCCAAGGGTGACAGGAGAAAAGATGGTCACAGAGTCAGGGTCTACAGCATCCATGGAGAGGGTGAGGCTGGGGAGGCAACTATGTCAGTTACAATCTAGAGCAAGACTGAAGATCCTCTATCTTACTATTCTTAAGTAATTCATCACTTTCAGTAAAGTCTCCGTAACACATACAGAGCCCCTGCGAGGTTCAGAAATGTTTGTGAAACAAAATTCTGGAACAACAAATAAAATTTTAAATGGTCTCTTTAAATAGAAAATAACATATCTGGAAAGATTTCATGTAACTACATACTTTAATCAGCATTTTCTTTGCTAGGCATTATGTGTTGAAGAAAGATATTTTAATTAATCTTTGGCAGTCAAATATTACACTCTGTAGCCAGATTGTAATCAATACAGACAAATTTCTTGGCAGTTACATAGCATGTAGTCATAATGCACTGAGTGACAGTTCATATCTCATCGAGGAGGATGCCTACCTACAACATTCTCCTCATCACAAGAGGCAGAAATGATGGACACTTCATCTTGTCCAGGAGCATCAGGGCATAATGGGAAAGAATGGATGTTGGAGTCCCACACTGGGTGATCTGAATGTCAACTCTGCTGCATCCTGGTTTTCTTGCCCTGGACCCATTCAACCTCTCTCCCCTCAGATTATTCGTCCATAAATAGGAAATTAACATAGGTTTCTTGTTAGCAATATACGAGATAATATCAACTGACAGTGCTCAACCAGTGCTAGCTCTGTCCCAACCGCCATCTTTCCTCATTGGGGTTTCTTCCCTTGCCTGTCTCCACACCCTCAGTACTCCAGGCTCACAATGAGGGACTGTGAGGACATAGACCAGCATAGACCTAAAAGACCTACAGCCACTCCACCCTACCCACTCCCATCTTTCTAAGTCACTTCCATTCACTTTGGTCAAAAAAGACACAAAAACAAAAACAAGACAAAACCAAAGCAACAGACCAAAAAAAAAAAGACCTCATTCCTCTCTTACCTGAAGTTTTGTTTTTAAAGTGAGAGAAGGACATCCTGTGGTGACTTTAAAAAGGGAACAAGATCACCTTTTGGGCAGGCAAAGAAAAATCCTCAGAAATCACCTATGAAACTCATAAATATTTATTTCTGACATTTTTCTACGATTCAAAGGGCAGCCGATATGGCTTTATTCCTACTTTGCCACTGGCACTTATAACTCCAACCATGGGCATCTGCCTTGGCCTCCTGTTCTCCATCTTTTCTTAGCATTTTTGCCACTTCCTATTCACAGCAATAAATAATAGAGAAAAAAACTCCATTTACAGGGGCTCCTGGGTGGCTCTGTCTGTTAACTGTCCTACTCTTGGTTTCAGCTCAGGTTATGATCTCAGGGTTGTGAGATCAAGTCCCACATCAGGCTCGTGCTCAGCAGGGAGTCTGCTTCAAATTCTCTCTCCCTCTGTCCCTCCCACTGCTCACTCTCTCTCTCTCTCTCTCTAAAATATAAATAGATAAAATCTTTTAAAAAATCCATTTACAATAGTTTATTTCTGCCTTGTCAATGCAATAAGAAGCAATTTCAGGAGCAAGTAGCGGCAGCAGAATGGAATTCTGGTCAGGAAGAAGCCCCTAAAAGTTCAGTCACCCACACAAATCTGTGGCAAGCTCACTCATATTACCCTCCACCCAGAGAATTCTCCAAAGTTCTGCGTCTAGTCTCTGTTGGCAACATCTGTCTTAAATTGTTAAAGGCAACTCTATATGAGGAGGACAGAGTTAATGCGGAAGTTGGTAGGTAGCCTAAGCCATTTTGTTGGTCAAGGAATAGTTTGTGAGGAACTACAACAGGGAGCACCGCCCCCACCCCCGGCACCTCTAGATATTTAGCAATATCTGAAGACATTTTTTTTTTTCTTGCAAGGAGGGGTATTCCAGTGGCCTCTAGGGGCAGAGACCAGGGACACTACTAAACATGCTACAATGCACAGGACAGCCCCCATAAAAACAAAAACAAAAAGCCAAACAATGATCTGGCCCAAAATGTCAATACTATCAAGGCTGAGAAACTCTAGTCACTCCAGAACTTAACTGTGAATCCATTTACCCCAAAAAGGAAAAAAAAAAAAAAAAAAAACAAAGACAAAAAAACAAAAAGCTATAATATGGTTTCAAAAAGGGAGATCCAAAAGGAAGCAAACATAGATACGACCTTTGTCCTAGAATAAAACTTGTGACATTGAAATGGGGGGGGGGAGAAACCCTTGAAACACAATAAAAGAACTTGCTTTAATATCAGATGCATTTTAAAGAAGTCACTAAAACTAAATCAAAAGATAGCTTAACAGTTCCCTGAACTTGCCTAGCATGCTGCTGTGACTATGACCTCATGGGCTCATGGACACGACTCTAGGAACACAGAACTAGGTTTATTTAATCCCTAACTTCCTTTGAGCCCTGGCAACAGAATAGTTCTATGGGCCAAATCCTGCCCATAGAAAGGCAATGGGTGTTATGCACAGTTATCCAAGAGTACAGATTGGCTTTGTGGTTTCTTGTGTGGCATTTGGCTAGCTTAACTAGATTAGAGATGGAAATGCAGCTAGATTTCGAGGCAGATGGTTGATAGGCAATGCGCTATAAGGTCTCATTTCGAATGTGTAGTTATACACTTATAGGTAACCTCTTAGGGAATGTGGATTAATATATCATTATCTGCAATCCTATAGCTTCCAATGCAGTTCTGCATGGAGTTGGTACTCAATACCATTGGTTTACTATCTGATAAGTCATCTCAGTCCAAGGTGACAGAGATCTTCATATCTCTGGAACATGGAAACAGACACTGAAAAGTAACTTATCTAAGGAGCACTTACTGTATGCCAAGTACTACGCCAGGTGCCAGAAATAGAGTGATAAACAAGATGAATGAGTTGCCCACCATTTTTGAGCCTATTTCCTCCTCTGTGAGTTTACTGTGGCCATTTCTTTCTAGATGAGGCTGACTTCCATTATATTTCTCTATTACATTTCTATTACAGGAATAAAGTTTAAATCCCCATCTCCTTTCTCCTTCCACGAAGCTCTCCATGACTACCACGCCCACTAGGTTGGAACAAGAATTTATGAAAGTGTGCGGTGGTAAGGCGGGGGAGGGGAAATTATGGAAGCAGAATTCAAAGGACTGGTGTTCTTTTTCAGGAAAAGAAATTCTGTTCAACAGTCTCTTTTTATGGAGGGAGCAAGAGTAGAAGGGAGGCAATGAACAGAAGTAGAAATACTAACCTGGACCAGAGCTACTTGTGTTGGAACAAAGATTCCAGAAGCTCTGAGACAAATGAAAAAAAGTTTTTATGACCCCCTCTGCCAGCCTGTAAGTCTGTTTCCACTTGGGGATTAATTACTATCAACATTTTACCAGCCAATATGTCAAAAAAAAGTATCAACAGCATGCTCTGCTTTTTCTTGTGCAATAAACCCTCATGATTACAGACGTATGTACACTATGCCCTGTATCTTTCAGTACAGTTGGAAATATTAACTGAAAGCATGTTCTTGATGACTTTTTCATTTCAGTGTAGTTGTATTATTTTCAATAAATGGAATTTATTAGCAGTATATCTAAATGTAATTCGATATTTCTATAAAACACTCTCCGTACGTATTCACAAAAGAGACGATTTTATCAGATTGGTTACATCTCCTGTGCCTAGGCGAAGTGACTCTGTAGAAGATGATTTGGTCAGCAGATGTGACTAGAAATTCATAAAAGTTCTACTTTTGTTAAAGCCGCCTCACTGACACAGCCCACTTCTGTTCTGGTCCCTTCAGCAGGACTTCGGAGGCCGGTTCGACATTCCTGTGTTCTCAGTTATAATTTTGTCTTTCCACCACAGCCGTTTTATTTCCTGACAGGCACTTCAGCTCTTGAGAGCCAGTGATGTTGGGAAAATATTCCAAACGCACAGGTTATGTGGTTGGTGGAAAATAAGCATTAATGGAAAAGGGACTGAAAGCAAGTTCTCTTCTGATTGCTATTTTGGAGCTTCTGGTTTTCCTGTGGAACTCCTCGTCAGTGGTGATTGCAAAATAAAAAAAGGCAAAGAGAATATTAGAAATGCAAATGACCAGGAGTCTACTTAGAAGATAGATGCAGACAGATCGTGCTTTGTATGTCCTTTGTGAAGTCAGGAGGAATGGGGTCCTGTTTAGGAGTGGATCGTGTTGCGCAGTCTAAGAGCAATGCGATAGACCTTCTGTCTTTCTCCTTTGTCTCACATCAGGCTGCCTGCATCTCAAACCAGACTCCTTGGAAAGGTTTCACAGCTGTGCCCTTTGGACACAGGGCATGTTCTGACATGCAGAAGTTTATCTTGTATGGTCCATGGTAGCCAGCGCCACCTAGCTTCCAAATTTCCTCAACTCAACGATTTTCCAGATTGTTAAAAAGAGTTTGCCGGACGGGTTGGTGTCAGTTTCACAGATTTTGAATGATGGAAGTTGGGACAAGAGCTGGAGCAGCCAAAAGGCTCTGAACAGTTGTCAGGTGGAAAAACATGATCTGTAAGTCTGTGGAACTTTACGTAGGATTTACACGGTTTCTCAATGCCTTGACTGGTCAGAGTCAGCCTTTCATTTGACAAATCTTTGTGTATCAAGTAGTTAGGGAATAACTAGACCCAACTTCTGAATTTCAACTCCTAAGTCCTGAATTAAGGAGGATTTCTAAGGAGAGAATCTTTGCTGGGCTCACCCCCAGGGACTACTTCCTTACCTCCAGAGAACAAAACTGGATTACTAGTAATGAGAAAAGTTAGGAAGTCCAGGAAACATGGCACAAGGTGATTTGCTATATCCCAAAGGATACTCAATGTTTCCGGTGTCAACTTTGCATTGAGGTTATGATTATCACCTTTTTACATATCTTTTTTTAAAGTTTGTTCATTCATTCATTCATTCGTTTTTAGTAATCTCTACACCCAATGTGGAGCTCGAAATCATGACCCTGAGATCAAGAGTCACATGTTCTTCTAACTGAGCCAGCCAGGCTCTCCCCGATTCTTATCTTTTGAAAAGATGACAAAGATCTCATCCAGGGCATTATATTCTTCTGCTTTCATAATAGCTAACTATTACAATGTGAGAAACAAGGGCCTGGCTGGAACTACATTGTTGAGATCAATGCATGGGAGTATGATTTGATATGTATGAGAGTCCATGGGTGTTTTAAACATGGAAATGAATCAACACAGAGAGAAAAAGAGCAAGCAGACAAATAGCCCCCTTGGATTTCCTGGAAGGCATTTCTTTTTGTTTTGTTTTGGAAGTCAGGATCATATGATCACCAACCATTAGTTCAATGAGCGAATTTTCCAGATGGTACTGATGTTGATGATGATGAAGATGATGAAGATAATGATGATAGAGAAGGAATTGCAAAGTATTCAATATTCACAGGAAGACTTTGATGAACAGACTCCCTGCTTTCTTCTATAGACTTAGACTTTTTTAAGGAAACATCAAAAACTACTATAGTGCTCAGTGGTAGCAGAGAAAAAAGGCAGAAGGCACTCCTACAAACTTGAAAGCTCCCTCCCTTCTAATAAGAAGGCAGCTTACACCTGTCTAAATTCTTGTACATTACCTTGGCAGGAAAAATTCTATCATTCTATGGACTGGGTGAGTATTCCACCCAATAGGCTTTGATTAAGAATCAAAATCTTATTGCAAAGAAAATAAACTGGGATCTAGCAACAATTTCAAGTTTCAATACCATCATTCTTTACTAACTTCTTCACTAACAAAAGAAGCAAAGATAAAATTCCAAAATAAAGCCCATGGCATTTCCAATCCTGTTTCTTTGAATTGAGTTTATAGTCTTTGGAATCCCCAAAGTAACCCACACAAAGATCTCAGATGTTGGTGCATTTTTTGATTCTCTTCATATGGGGGAGGGCCATGGGCTTCATACCAGCATTTGCTGATGGTAAAATATAATGAAAAACATTTATTTCTAATAACGTAGACCACATTCTGACATTAATGTAATTATACTCTATTTCTTAATATTTCAATTTAGCATAGCTAATCACAAGACCAATTATATTATGATGGGAAACTTTTGAGTCCTGCCTGAGAAAATCTGCTAGGATTCTGCTCAGGAGAGAAACCCAAGCAAAGTCACATTTACAACTAAACATTTTAGGATGTTAAACTTTTTTAGTTTACAAATAATGAAACAAAGAGGGTTTTTTTAAAGAACATCTATCCTTCCATATAAATCCTTAGTCAAGGGCAATTTTGGTTTACCATCTCTAGTGGGTTGAATGGTGACCCCTCACCCAAGAGATATGTCCACCCAGTGAAGGTGACCTTATTTGGAAAAAGGCTTTTTGTGAATGTAATTCAGCTAACGATCTGGAGATGCCATCATCCTGAATTAGGGAAGGTCTGAAATCCTATGACAATGTCTTTATAAGAAGAGAGAAGGCACAGACACGGAGAATAAGGCCATGAGAAGAGAGAGAGATACAAGTTATGCTGTCATGAGCCAAGTATCGCCTGGAGTCACCAGTAGCTGGAGGAGATGAGGAAGGATTCTCTCAGAGAACATGGCCATGCCAACACCTTGATTTCAGATTTCTGGCCTCCAGAATGGGGAAAGAATCAATTTCTTTTGTTTTCAGCTACTGGATTTATTACAGCAGCCCTGGAAAATTAACACACTAACACCACAATAAAAGAACCAGTGAAGAGGAATGCATGTTTCAATAGCAAATCCTTCTCTATTGCTCACTTCCTTCTATCCATCCTCTACCCTCACCAGCATGGAAACTGCAGTGAGAAAGCTTAGAGGTTTTGGAGTATTTAAGGACTAGAAGTATGAAAATCAAAGAAACTCTAGAAAGTTCTACTTGCTCACTGTTTCCTGAGCACATCTTGTTCTGTGACACCTTAGTGAATGCTGTTCTCTCAGCTCAGCATGCCCTTCCTACCCTCCAGATGCAAGACAAGTATTGTCACCTCCCCTGTAAAGCCACCTTCTCTGTCCCTTACCCCAACCCCCCTATATACACACAAGATCACTCCATCTTTATTATGGCTTCCACAGCATTTCTGCCTTGCCTCTGTTACAACAGAGATTATAATGCTTTGCGGTTTGGGGTTTATAGAGCTATCTCTCCCACTAGACCGTGACGTGTATAAGCACAATGATATGCTTGTGCTAAAATAAGTATGACCTATTTATTTCCAGTCTCACTACACGTGGTCTCCAATCCTTCAGTGGCCTTGCCTGGACTTCCTTACAGCATGGTGGTTGGGTTCCCAAGTTCCTAAGATGCAGAAGCTGCCAGTTCCCTGAAAGCCTAGACTCTGAAGTCCCAGAACATTCTTTTGGTCAAAGCAAGTCGTTAAGCATCCTCAACTCAAAAAGTAGGGAAATGGAGCCCCCGCTCTTGATCTAAGGAATGCAAGCGTACAGAGAGATGGGAAGAACTGCTGGTGGCCATAACTGGAGAATACTTACTCCCCCCTGAGTTCTAATCCTGCTCTCTTTCTAGTATTATGACCTTGGCCACAGATACATAACCTCTATGACTCAACATCCAGTTCTACAAAATGAGAATAACACTAGCCACCTGAGAAGACTGTTAAAAAGAGTAAAGGAGATGTTGCAATTCACTTAGTATGGTTCTTTGCACATAGTAACCTTCTGACTAATGATATCTACTTTCCTCTTCTGATAAAAGGGGGACATGTGAGAAAACAGGAAGTCACTAGGTGGCTAAAAGGAGGAAATACAGAGGGAGACCTTCCTGGGGAAAAAAAGAAAGGCAAAAGGATGATAAAGACAACCTTCATCAACTTCAGCCAATTTTGCCAAGGGTGAATCTTATTACTTAATATTAGGCAACCATAGTTGAAATAACCAAAACTCTGAAAAAAAAATCTTTTGGGTGTCGAGCAGCTAAGTATACTCATATCTAGGAAACCTCAGAGTTCAGCCTCAGGGTATGTACTATAGCTTTGTAGGATTTATGAAAACATATAGCTTTATAAAATAATTTTTATTTCTTATTATTAAAGCAATATATACATTGAGAACATCTTAGGTAATATAAAAAAGTAGGAAGAAAATAATCATCTATAATGCTATCAGGAAAGGTAACTAGAAATAGCTCAACATAATTCCTTGAAGTTATTTCATTACCAAAATGTGCATGCAGGACCTTCTGCCTTCGGCTCAGGTCATGATCTCAGGGTCCTGGGATGGAGTCCTGCATTGGGCTCCGTGCTCAGTGGGGAGTCTGCTTGTCCCTCTCCCTCTGCCCCTCTCCCCACTCCTGCTTTCGCTTTCTCTCTTGTTCTCTCTCTCTCTCAAATAAATAAATATTTTATTTATTTTTTTAATTTAATTTTATTTTATTATGTTAGTTAGTTACCATACAATACATCATTAGTTTTTTTAAAACTATGTATGCAGGACTGGCTTCATGAGCATACAATCTGTGCAGTAACACAGGGCCCCACAATAAGAGAAATGCTGTTTTCGGTTTAATTCTCCGCTGTCACCATCTTGAAGTTCTTAATGATTTTTGTACAAGAGATTTGGAAATTTCTTTTCGCTGGGAGTCCTACAATTATGTAACCAGTCGTGCCTACATGTGTGTATGTTTGTAGGTATGTGTCTGTGTATAAACATACAGAGATAGCCATATATATATACACACACACACACACATACGTATATACACACACATATTAATACTTCAAGCATATTTAGAATTATATTTGTATCAAATTTTAAATTTTTATTTATTTCTATTTAGAGAGAGAGAGAGGGAGACCATGAGCAGGGCAGAGGGAGAGGAGAGAGAAAGAACCCTAAGCAGCCTCCACACTCAGCACAGAGCCCAACACAGAGCTCGATCCCACGATCCTGAGATCATGACCCGAGCAGAAATCAAGAGTCAGAAGCTCAACTGACTGAGCCAGCCAGGCAGCCCACACTGTATCAGATTTTAATGTAACATATTATTCTAAGTATTTTCCCACATTATTAAATCTATTTTATAAACATTTTTTTAATGGCTATATACATTTCACCCGTGGATCTGTCATATTTCAATTAACTGTTCCTTCCTATCAAACTTTCAGGTTTTTTACATTTCTACTTATGCAAATTATTTTGCAGCACATATCTTTGGGTACAAATTTACTTCTTTATCTTTTTTTTTATTCTTGTAAGATGGATCCCTGGAAATGGAGTTACTGGATCAAAGAGTATAAATATTATTAGATTTTAAAATATATTTTTGGAAGGGAAGGAAAAATAAAATAATAGGAAAACAGAGAGAGAGGCAAACCATGAGAGACTCATAACTCAAGGGAAAAAAGAGCATTGCTGGAGGGGAGGTGGGTGGGGGGATTGGGTAACTGGGTGATGGGCATTAAGGAGGGCACTTGAAGTAATGAGCACTGGGTGTTATATGCAATGGACGAATCACTGAATTCTACCTCTGAAACTCATATTACAGTATATGATAATTAAATTGAATTTAAATAAAAAATTTAAATAACATAAAATAAAATCTATTTTCAAATTGATTTTATTCTTAGCAAAATTATTCAGATGAATAGTCCAAACAGCACTCGACAAGAGTGTCTTAGGTATGTTTTATGAAAGACCAGGAATGAAGATAATCCATTTACAGAAGGAAGATGCACAATGATTAAGAACACGGGGTTTGAAATCATTTTCAATATTATCCCTGCTATTTATTAGCTATAGCTCTGTGATTGTGCACAACTTCTGTGTGCCTCAATTTCCTTATCTAAGAAATTGAGGATAGGAATAGCCACCCTATAGAGGTGCTGTGAAGATAAACTTACATCATTCAACAAGAGTGGGTCCAACACGTACTCTGCGCCAGCAATTCTGTTAGGCCTGTGGGATGCAGCGGGGACCCAGGCAGACCAGACCCTGTCTGCCTGGAGATTACCAGTGGGCAGGGAAGTAAGCCACTAAGCAGGAAATGTTATACAAGTGTAATGGGTATTATGAAAAAAGAAGAAACAAAGCTTTTTAAGGGTAAATAGTAGTGTCCAGGGAAGGCCTCTCTGAGGCCTGGTGTGGCTCTAAGACCTGAAAAATGAGGGAGTAGGGGATCCAACTGAAAGCCGAGTGAGTGGGAAGGCATGCAGAAGACAGAGGAAAATACATGAGCAAAGGCCCAGAAATGTGCGTCAAGTTCAAAGACACCAAAAGAAGTCCCATATGGCTGGGGTCACCAGAAGTCCCAGGTTCCCCAGACAGCCCCTGTTTCATGTCAGCCTCCGTTTGGACGTAATAATTAATAGTGTCCCCACATCATCTCAAAAATGTCCTGGTTTAGAAGATAAAAGACACCATCATGCTACAGCAAAACACAAAAAAACAGGAGGGAGAGTACTAAGAAATTAGGTAAGGGTAGACTTTGGAGGATCCTATATATCTTGTAAAGAAGTTTCATCTTTATCTTAAGGACTTCAGAGTTATTAAAGGATTTTCATCAGGACAATTACATAACCTGATTTGCATCAGAATGAGAGATTTTTTTGCCAAGTGAAGATCAGCACTCACAAAGAACTTAGGGAAGTTTGCAACGTCTAAAAATGACAAGGAACTGCTACCTAGATTTGCCGAGAAATTCTTAGAAATCAGCAATGGAAAAAAGAATAGGAAATTTGATAGGCAAAGATTTGAACAGACCTTCCCTGGAAAAGGAAATCCAAACAGGTAGGAAGTACTGAACGTTGGGAGAGAGGGGTAACGATTTTCAATAGGGTGCTCAGAGGAGCCTCGCTAAGGGGGTGACACTTGACTGAAGACATAAAGAAGAAGGAGAAACGCCTCCAGGTGCCCGGAGACAGGTATTCCAGGTAGAGAAAACAACAAAAGGAATGGTCCTGGTAAGTAGGTAGTTGGGCAAACTCATGAAAAAATAAGTGGGGAGGAATTCGGATTGGGAGGGCAAGATGTAATTACAATCGTGTCAGTGCCTATGCCAAGAAGAGTATGGGATCCAGTATGGAGAAAGATGGGGAAAATAATTAAATAATATAAAGAACATTAAAGAAGAGAGGAATCTTCCTAACAACTCAAGTCTGTAGACTTGACAACAAACAACAACACAAGGGCAACCAGAGCAAAGGTACCTAGGGTACTGGGAAATGAAGCATGAAACCTAAGAGAGAAAAGGAAATAAAGACGAGAGAGAACTCGTAGGGAGAAATTAGTCACATTCAAAGGACTAGAGGTCACAGCGAGACCAAAGGACAGGTGTAACAGAGTTTCTATAGGAGTCAGCCAGAAAGAGGGTAAGTGATGAGGGTCAGGGAGGGAACTCTGATTTTCGAAAGTGGGGCAACACTGATGACAACTTGTCCCAAGGTATAAGCCTTGTAAGTACTTAGAGAAGGTCACTGTGATGAGGAGTCATCAGAATTAACCACCCATGAGGGACTGGTTAGCCACATGCAGCTGACATTACACGTGGCCAGGATCATAGCACTTTGATTCCAGGTATTTGACACCGTGCAGAATATGTATAAGAACTCAACAATCGGAAATGTTATTCCTACTGCTACTATTATAAATTATCACAGTATTCTTAAGAACTAAAGGAAATATCTAAAGCTCTATGCCTCAAGGTCTTAGAAAGCAACTAAATATTATCTTAACCAAAGTGGTACCATCAGACTGCTGTTCCCAAATGCTAGTTTAAGTTCAAAATCTAGGGTGTTTGAAAGAAGAGAGAAAACAAGATGTCAGACATATCACTGATTATGTACACTTTTCATCGTCACTGATTTATATGGCAGTTGCTTCTTTACCCCTAACTACTTATTTGTGGCTTTTAATCATAAGATTTCAGAATAGAATACATCACCAAAAGGAAAGAGAGACAGAATGAGTATGAGGCCATCCTAGTTTAGAGGGTACAAAGGAAGGAGAAAGAGAAAATGAAGGACATCTCAGATGAAGGACAGTTACACAGCCCATGTGAGACCCTTATACGGATGCCCAGGGCCATCTACACAGCGGACATAAACTGAAAGGGATTCGCTTTCCTTGCTTCCCCATTTTAACCCTTTCTACTTTATTTCACACAAAACAGTCTGTCAGAGAAACAGAAAAATAACCAAAAAGGCCTTTCCTCAGAGTAGCTTCCTGCCACAACGTAACATCTAATACACAGCGTAACACCTAACACAACACCATTGGGTATGTGTTTGGACAAATATCTGAAATTTTCTTAAATGCTTAAACTTTTAATAGAGGAATTCAGAACTCCAATTTTTTTCCCCCTTGAACTGGATCTTCTTCTTTCATTTGAAGGTGCTTGGGAATGAAAAACATAGTCTCTCAAGTTCCTTTATAACCACCAGCCTTTCTTGCTCTTTGCTGAATCAGTGTAGCCCACCGCCTGCCCCTAGAGGAGACAGGAGAGATGGAACCGAAATATTTAAAATGCATTCTCTGAATCCATCTAACAGAGTGTTTAATACAAGCTAAAAAACAGGTGCATCCCAGGGTGGGTTATGGGGGCACGGAATTCAGCCAAGGAGGTAGTACGGGCCAGGGATAGCCAATGCAAATGACAAAGGATCTGGTGTGGCCGCCAAAACAAGGAAGATGGGAGGCTGGGGATGATTCCATTACAAACTCTCCACCTTGGGAAACCACGGGGTCTTGTGTCTTGTGAGTAAGCCCAGCCCAAGGCAATGAAAGTTTAGAAATATATTTACACAGTAGTCATTGAAGTTCAGTGTTTTTCATCTTGTTTTCTAGTCTCCTGGCTAAACAGGAAGTTTTCTGCAGGATGCTCTGATATCCTCTGTTCAGAGTAACAACTTTAGCACTTTGCTTTCCTTTTCTCCCACGATACACTTAATGTTTCCGCTGTGGGGCCTGCATTCAGTCACAGATTTCCTGCAGGAAGCTGAGGCTCCTTAACTCTTTGCAAGGATCAGTCATGCCCCCCACCCGCCACCCTACGTAAAAAAAAAAAAAAAAAAATCACAAGGACTTTTTTGTAGATAGATTCCACTTACTCATGTGCCCGAGGGAAGGTCAGAGTTGGTAAGTTAACCTTGCAAAATGTGACCAGCCATCTATAGTCAACCCCCATGGCATTCCCTGAAAGTTGGGTACTTAAAAAATTCCTGATCATAGTGAAAAGGATAAATGATTCATCGGGGTTAGCTATGAAAGGAAGCTCTTCCTCCAGGCCTTGTCTTGGCACCTGGAAATAATTATAAGAGCTAAATTCTATTGCCATCTAAAGGGAATGATGAAAATGAATTTAAAATGAGCTCCAATATGGAACTAGCCATATTGCATTAATATCCAGAGTGATTATACCAACAGCTGTCAAATTGCTTTGAAATGAATCTCCTCTTCAACTGGTCAGATTTAATCTAATTTGGGGTGGGGGGGGTCATATTTAATTTTAAGTTCTGCCTTTCCGGTTCAGTGCAGCATTGAGAGTCAGGGCCCTGGGTTAGACTCCCAGCTCCAACACTCAGTTGTGTAGAGTGGAGGAAACCTGTCCATTTGGGGGGCTTCTCTCTTTCTTCATCTTTAAAATGGGAATCATAATTGCATTTGGTTGAATCATAAAACTATTCATTTTTGTAGATGAAAGTCTATACAAGATTTTTTTGAAAGGGTGAAGTCGTTTCCACGTGTAACATGTCTGGCACAATGCTAATGCTGGTTAAATCTAATAATGCAATCCTATTTTTATTATTGTCATTGCGCATCTTTTGTTGTTTCAATCTACCATTACTGAGTATTTGTAACGTGGCGATCACTTAATAACACACTAGAGTCCAAGATTCTGGAGGACAGCGTTTGCTCACTGCTGCATCTGATCACAGAAAAATGCCTGGTACGTGGTACGTGCTCAAGAAATATTTGCTGTATGGGGATGCCTGGGTGGCTCAGTCTGTTAAGCGTCTGCCTTTGTCTCAGTTCATGATCCCAGGGTCCTGGGACCGAGCCCTGCATCAGGCTACCTGTTCAGTGGGGAGACTGCTTCTCCCTCTGCCCCTCCCCCGCTTGTGTTTTCTCTCTCCCTCTCTCCCTCTCTCTCTCTCTCTCAAAATAAATAAATAAAATCTTTTTAAAAGAAAGAAAGAGAAAGAAAGAAAGAAAGAAAGAAAGAAAGAAAGAAAGAAAGAAAGA
>NW_027397112.1:4180158-4264837 GCF_003265705.2 Callorhinus ursinus
AAAGAAAGAAAGAAAGAAAGAAAGAAAGAAAGAAAGAAAGAAAGAAATTGGCTTCAGTATGAAACTTCCCTGGGATTTTGAATCTACAGCTGGAGAGAGATTGACAATTTTAACAAAGGAAATGAACAGAGTGATCATGAATTTTCATTTACCAACCACAGGGTCTTTAGGGAGGAGTTATGGGCGTAATGCAACACCTGCTGAAAAATAAGGATAGTTCGGACAGTTGCAGAGCGTAAAGCATACAGGAGGTAGCTCTGAGCCACACTGCCCGGGTTCAAGTCCTGGATCCAGCACTTTCTAGCTGTGAGGCATTGGGAGAGCCACCTCACCTCTCTTAGCAGAAGTGGCTTCCATGTATTAAGTGAGATAATACACATGAAGCCCTTGGCACAAGGCCTGGCATGGTGAACACCTCATAAATGTCAGTGTTTGCTGTTAATACGGTGCTTCAAAAAGATAGCATCTGCTTCCAAAGAGATGCTACTGGAAAGAGAAGGGCCTGAAAACCCTTTCTTCTCTCTGCTTTGTTCCGATGCACATCATTTCCCTTAAAAGAGGGTCGGTCCTGACATATTTAAATTTTTATTCCGCTAAAAACAAGTTCAACATCATGGATATGATACGGTTGGTCACACTCATCTGCTTAAAAATAAAAGAGCAACAAATAAGACATTTTGATGATGTTGTGCCCTGGAAGTCTTGAAACTTTGCTTTGTCTCTTGACCACCTTCCTCTTTCAAGAAAGATTCTCAGGAGAGCCTTGAAAAAAAACAGAGTCAAACAGAATTGGGTGTGAGCTGCCCACTTGCCGGTGGGGTGAGGATGTTGTTTATGTTTTAGATCCTGTTTTCTTCCTGGTTGAAATGCCCTGGCTACCAGGTGCTTCTTCCGCTGTTCCTGGCTCCTTCTTGGGGCTCAGCCTGCTGGAGGCAGCTTCCTGTACCCCCCGGGTGATTCTGGCTGCTAAAGACGGGCGAAGGCCAGTCAAAGGTTATCTCCCACTTGGGCTGTGGTTTCGAAGGGTCATCAAAATCTGGTACAGTCATTTAGATGAGGGGCCACAGGCCACAGAGGGGAGGCAGGGTCGTCGCTGAAGGAAAGTTCAGAAGGAAAACAAAAACAAAAACACCAAGGTGGTAGGGGGTGGACAGGGGAGATGCTAAAGGGACCCCAAAGTCACACACACCAAGGGGGCACCAAGGAAAGTACAACAGCTTACCCGCCCCACCCCCAGGAAAGGCAATAAATGCACAACACTCTATAAATGACTTCTAGATTTCTTTGCACATATCTGATGGTCACGTTGCTCCCAAGAACAGCTTTGATTTCGCTCTACAGCGTGAATAGCTTTTTTAATCCTCCTTCAAAGAAAGAAGGTATTATACCCTCCCTGGGATCACTAGTCTCCAAAACCGAGACACAAGGGACCATTTTTACTCCAAAAGGCAATACACGAGCTGATCAGAGAGCAAGGATGCTTAATTTGGTACCTG
Source organism: Callorhinus ursinus (assembly GCF_003265705.2). NCBI lineage: Eukaryota > Metazoa > Chordata > Mammalia > Carnivora > Otariidae > Callorhinus > Callorhinus ursinus. Next base: position 4,181,655 of record NW_027397112.1, read on the forward strand.
AACTTCCTGTTTCTGCTCTGCCAAGCCTTCGAACCAAAGGCAAGATGCACCTGTGCCCAAGTCTGCCTCCCAGACTGGGGAGGAGAGCAGGGAAAGAGAGGCTCACAGAGGTACAAGTGTGACCATCCGAAGTCCTACTAATGCAGGCCAACAATTCAAGGCCTGCCGGCAGAGGCAGCAGGCCTGTAGAAGCTACTTACTCAAGGAAATGAGTTACCAAGGTGGTATCCTCTGAGTGATCAAGTTATTGATGGTAAAAGCAAAGACTTGACTTGGGAAGAGGGAAAACATCACCCGCTACACTTCCTCGAAGTTTGTCTCAGCCATTTCCTTTCACTACTCATGGCTTCCTTCCAGACACAGACGGGCTCAAGCGACAGTGCTGTGATTCCAAAACAGGCCCGGTCCACCCTCCCACTCACTGATCTCAAAGGCAATTCGCAAATGGTAACCATAACAGCAAGATCCAGCTGTGCGGTCAGTAATTTTTCCACTTGTTGACAAATTAGGAACAAAAATGGGGCAGAAGAGGGGTGGTGTGGATGAAGGGATGTGATTTCTTAGGACAACTGTTGGGATTCCTTTTTATAGATTTCAGGACAATAGAGATTTCAGAATACACAGAACTGCTTTTACTTGGAATCAGTTTTTCTAGATTTGGGTAAAAACCTTTCCTAAGCCCCTAGGGTAATCACTTTCCAGTACCGGGATAAAATTATGCAGTTTCTAGACCACAAGGGAATTCAGAACTCTTCCCCCTGAGTTAGAACTAGAAGTGTCTAGGAAAAGCCATGTTTCCTATGAGGAGATTTTAGAGTCTCAGAAATGAGTGAGAAAAGTTACATTTCAAAAAATAAGGAAGGCTCCCTACTCTTAAAATATTAACCAAAAAAAGAAAGAAATCATGATTGTTTTCACTCAAGCTGGCTAGAGCATTTGAAGGATACTGAAGTGTTAGTCTTCCCCAAGTCTATTACAGTGTCTAATGCTCCACATTTAGGGATTTGTCTATTTGAGTTAGGACCTGAGTTGAACAAATGTTTATTGAGTGCCTAATATTTCTAAGCCCTACACAGTGGTCATACAGACCCAGTGCCTGACCACTAGTATTTCAAGTTGTTCCATAATAAATCATTGTTCAAAAAAGTCCTGAAACATTTTTAGCATCAAAACAATGATAGTAATAAATTATAAACCGCAAAATAAAACAGCAACAGATTATAAACCACAAAATAAAACAGTAACAGATTATAAACCACAAAATAAAATAAAAAATCCATAAGTCTAGATGATAGATAGATAGAGAAGGGAAAGTTTTTTCTATCAACAGAATTCACACTGATACATACAGAGGAATAAAGAAATTTCAAAATTCACTTTTGGTAACTACCATAGTAATAATTGTTACGGAGATGAATATTCAGTGGATGCTAAAACTACTGTGTGAAAGTTTGATAAGAGAAAAAAGGGATATTTACATAGACTCAAAGTACCCTCCTACAAGATACTTCTTGAATGTAAAGGGAAGCAGCAATTCTGCAGCAGAGAAAATCTAACAGATACCACCTTAACCAAAAGAATCAAAATTAACATCGCCAATAATGGGAAAAATAAACACCAAGTGTCTCCTGTCACTGAGAAAGACACAACATCACATTTGGAGTTTCGTGGCAAAAATGTATAACATGAACCTGCTCATAACGAAACTTCAGACAAACCTAAATTGAGCAGTGGTCTACCAAACAAATGGCTTTATATTATATATCAAAAATTTCAAGGTCATGAACAATTAAAAAAAAGATGAAAGAAATGTTTTATAGTGAAGGGGAATAAAGACACATAACAGCTACATATAACACATGAGCATGGGTAGGACACCAAACTAGAAAAAAATGGTCTTTTTTCTTTTGCAATAAAAGATATTGTGGTCAAATGAGAAAATGTAATAAGATCTATCAGCCACATTAGGGGTCAAAAATGTTTGCCCTAGAAGGTCAGATAGTAAATACCTTCAACTCTGCACACCATATGGTCTCTGACACGACTATTCAATTCTACCATATTAGGAAGAAATCAGCCATAGACAAATGAGTGTGGCTATGTCCCAATACAACTTTACTTACAAACATAGATAGCAGGCCACATTCACCAACTGTTGAACCACATAATACCATTAGATCACTGTTAATTTCCTAATTATCAAAATTTTGAAAATTATTCTGTAGTTCTCTAAGAGAATGTTTTTAGGCAATATACACTGAATTATTTCAGGGTAAAAGCTATCACACTTGCTTGCAACTTAGTTCCAAAAAGATAAGAAGGGAAAGAAAGAGAAGAGTGGTAAATGGGGTAAAATATGAATATCTGGGGAACCTGATGAAGGATACGTGGGAACTCTTTGTACTATTTTAGCAAATTTTCTCTTGCTTTGAAATGCTGTCCAAATAAACAATGAAAAGGCAAAAGGAAACCAATATCTATGAGACAGGGTAATGGCTTGGCACATTGCCCACCATGGGCCTACTACCAGGCAACACAGAAGGTGCTCAGTTAATGTCTGTTAAATAAATTAATCAATCTGCGAATTAATTTTTTTAGGTATTCACTGGAAGAATGAGACACAGGAAATTATGTTTTGAGAAATTGAAAAAAAGAAATGAAGTATGAGGGCCTCCTCCGTGGACAATGTCAGGCACAAGGTGGGGGGTAGAAGTGCAACAGTTAGGACAGGAACAAGCCAAAAATAGCAGCTGGCCCAGAGCATTGGGGATTTCCTCCAGGGAGGGCTGACTTCCACACACCAACCTGAACTCAACTGGTGCTCACTTTCTTACCGGACATAATTTTAAATGATGCCCCTCTGGCACGATATGCATAAGTATTCATAAATAGGTTCCTCCTGCACTGTCTTGTGAGCAAAACGCATAACACATAACTTGGGAAGGAAATTGCTTCGACATTTTGTCCTTCTCAACTCCCCCATGGTGGGGGTTGTCTGGGCATTTCAAAATCCACAGGAATATTTTGCATAACACAAAGAGCCGTCAAACATTGCAACCAAAGCTTTTCCGGATACAGGTCTAAATGACTGGGATAAGAGTCATAAAATGGTGGAAATAAAATCTTTCCATCTAGGAGAGTTTCCAAGAAGGTATTTGGAACCATGATAAAAATTTGGATAACCATTCCGATATTAAACAAATTTGGAAAATATCTAATAGATTCACTTACGGTATGATGATGAAGGAATGAGGAAAGCCCAAAATATGGGTGGCTGGACTCAGCACAGGTTAACTTCTTGCTCAGAAGGCCAACGCAGTATTTTCTCCAGGCAATCTGTTTCTATGCTCCTTCCATCTTGTGATGCCACCATCTTGGCTCCCAGGGCCTCTACAGCGTGGGAGGAGAGAACTGAATGATCACAGAGGAACTTCTTTGGCTAGGCATGAAAGTAGCAGAGATCACTTCTGCTCACATCCCATTTGTTAAAACTGGCCAATGGTTCCAACTTAAAGACTCGTGGGGCTGGGAAGTGGAGACAGGACAGCACTGATATTCTGTGAGCACAAATCAAAGTCACCTCTGCCACCCATTCTCTCGTGGCTCTTGTTTAGTAATAAACAACACAACATGTCAAGTTCACGCCATGATACATCACTAAACCACACACTGAGACTTGACTTCCCTGTTCTTACCCTAAAGCAAACCCTACAAACGTCACATGCAGTTTGGTATTAAAGTGACAGCCTTTGGGAAGGCACATGTGGAATTTCTTTGTGACCAAACCAGTTGCAGAGTTGATTCGGTCATTCTTGTTGGTGTGACAGGTGGTGGAGAGGCGTGGGGGAGTTGGGAGGCTTCATATTTCTCTTGTAACTGAGCTTGGAAAACTACTCGGCGGCAAGTAAACAGAACACCACTGTCACCGTCATAATCGTGCAAAAGGAAAACATCCCAGGGAGAAAGAAATTAATAAATTTCTGACATTCCAAGGTGTGAAAGGAAGCAATCTGACGTCTGAAAGCCGGAAAAAAACAATTTCTTGGCCCATCCTGCTCACACACACTGAGGTCACCTCGAGAGTTATCAGGAGTCAAAAATAAATGAAATTAGAAGTCTATTTTAAGTGATATTTTGTGCCCAAAAACCACAAAGAAGCATGTAAAGACCTGAACATTCTCTCTCTCCCCTGTGTGAAAATCCTCAGTAAGACTCCATTACACCAAGGTGGTTGTTCATCCAGGTGAACACTAGAATTATAGGATAATTCCCATACAAACAAACATATTGCCCATCATATATCATGGAAACCATAAGAGGGAAAGCCTGAGAATGTTTACTCCAAGCTGCAAAAATGATGAAAAGTCATTACTCAAAAAAAATTAGGTGAACTGAAAAGAAAGTCCTTACTAGGACGAATGTCACAAAGAAGCAACAGAAGTAAAACGAGCTTTGTCTTGAAGTTCAAATGCTCCTGTGGCATAAAAATTACATCTCTGGGGAAGATCACAGTTTTAAGATGTTAAACTTTTATAAATAAAAGTCCTTCTCACCTTATGACTTAAAGAGGCAAAAAAAAAAGTTTCCCTGTATAAGCAGAGAACACATTCCCTAAAATGCCACCATTGCACTTTTTTTTTAAACTTCATCTTCATGGGCATGTTCTCTCTCTCTCTCTCTCTCTCTCTCTTTCTCTCTGTCTCCCTCCTTCCCTCTCTTCCTCACACACACACACACCCTCACTGGAATAATATCTGATGTCACTGGTGAGTTATTAATCGGAATATGTTTTTAATATAAATTTAGTGTGGCAAATGGGAAAGGTGGTAATATGGATCAACCAAAAGGGAAAGATAACTGAGAAAAAAGAAAAAAGAAGAAAACAGGAAATGGCAGAAAGATTTGTATCCTGCTTCTGTCATTTGTTAGTGCCGAGATCAGAGATAAACTACATTACCTCACCAAAGACCGTCGTCGATCTTCTACAACATGGGAATGAGAGTCTGGACGCTAAGATATGTGGAAGGACTAAGTTACAGAAAATCTGTAAAAGGACAGTGCTGGCCACAGATTTTCTCACTTCCCTTCCATAAAGGAAAAATCATCAATATCACTGTGAAAACCTGCCAACCACCCACATGCGTGTTAAACAACCAACTGAAAAGGAGTAATGACTAGAATAACCAGAATTAAGTGAAGAGTCACTGACAAAGAGGTAAAGAAAGAGGAGAAAACCAAGATGACAATGAGATGGCATTGGCACTTAGCAGGACAAACTGATCTGTATCTGCCCAATAGGATCCTAGAATATTGCTACACACTCATCCTTTCCCCTTCAGGTCATAAAGTAGAAACCAGCTGAAAGGTATTTGCTTCCCATGTGGGGTTTTGTTTTTTGAAGATCAATTTATTTATTTGAGAGAGAAAGAGAGAGAGAGAGCATCAGCAGGAGGGGCAGAGGGAGAGGAAGAGAGAATCTCAAGCAGACGCCATGCTGAGCATGGAGCCCCATGCAGGTCTTGATCTCACCACCCTGAGATCACGACCTGAGCCAAAACCAAGAGTTGGATGCTTAACCCACTGAGCCACCCAGGTGCACCAATTTGCCATGTGGTTTTAAATGATCCTTAGAAAATATTGCAAATGCAGTCAGTCACCCAATGGACTCATGACGTCGGCAAGTTGTTGAACTCTTCTGAGTCTTGCATTCCTCATAGATAGAGGTGTAATGATTATTGTGAAAATGAGAGGTAATATAGAGACCCTAGTGCAGTAACCAGCAGAATTTCCTTAGATTCCACTGATTTCCTTACTTCATACATCCAATCCATGAGCAAGTCTGTGGCCGGTACCTTCAACACATCCCAAAGCCATCCATTTCTTACCGTCTTCACTTTGGCCAGTGTAGTCTTGCTTTACAATCTGATATTCACATAGTACAGTAGTCAGGGTTCTCCAGAAAAACAGAAACAATAGGATGTGTGTGTGTGAACGTATATAAATGGAAATAGAAATTTATTTTAAGGAACTGGCTCATACGATGGGGAGGCTGCCAAGTCCAAAGTCTGCGGGGTCCAGCAAGCTAAAGACCCATGGAAAAGGTGACGTTGTAGCTCCAGCTCACAAACAGTCTGAAGGCACAGTTTCCTCTTCCTAGAAATACATTGTCTTTTTTCCCCTCTTAAGGCCTTTGGTTGATTAAATCAGGCCCACCCACATAATGGGAGGTAGTCTATTGGCACTCAAATAACATCTATTATTTTTATTAATAATTAATTTACATCCTTTATTATGATGATGACTTGTATCCAGTCTTCGACAACCACATCCATACTACCTCTGGATTACACTTTAGTGATAGATACTGAATGTATCCTTAATCCTACTGTCGTGATGAGTTTGTGAAATCTAAATTCTACTATATGAGGAGAAGATGGATTATTAAGGAATTAAGAACAAGCGTTATCTTGCAAAGCTTAATATTTCACATATTAGCTTACCTAATTGTGGATATAAAGAATAGAGCCCTAAAATATAGTATGCCACATACACAGCATGAGTTAGAAATGACTCAATAACCCTGTGTAATTCAGGCTGAAAGAACCATGTCGATTGTAGATATTCTGGTAAGTAAAGGTAGGCTCCGATTTCTTGGATTACCTCGTTATTTGACTTCATTCCTTCCATCATTTGTGCATGCAGACACCTAAGAGCGCTTCAAAATCTATATTTGGCAGAGAAAATGAACCTCTTTGGAAATTCACTTTCTATGTAAAGATATAAAAGTTCTAGCTTCACTGTTCACTGGGGAAATGAAAACATGAAGGTAGTAGACACTGGGTGGTGAAATAAAGTAAAGCCCTGAATTGACTGACTTTTCATATTTTATTCTATCTCTATCATATTCAATTAAAGCTCTGAACATGCTAATCAATATGACTTTGTTGCAGAGACGGTCTTTTTTTTTTTAAGGAATGATGGAGTCTCATTTTCATTCACACAAAGGTCACCCTAGAAGTGAGAACCTGGTAGAAAATTCTCAGAGACGCTTCTACTGCTGGGAGTTCCCATGGACTTCTTCCTGAGACCCTCCTCAGCATCTCAGCCTCCTGCTTTCTCTCCATTTAGCCTGAAACCTTCACATAAGCAGACACATCTGATCATTTTCGTTTTTAACCCGTGAGGATGGTTTCTTTTTGCCACCAAATTATTCTTTCCAAAATTTATAATTTGATGAAGACACAGGAACAAAATTACCTATTTCTTTTTCAGAAAAAGATCTTAAAGCAGAAAACAGATTGGCCATTCCTTGGTACCCACATGACATCATGAGAGACACTTCCCTGCAGAGCATTTATTACTTGGAAGCAGGTGGGGGAAAGAGAGCTTCTCATTCTCTTCCTTAGAGAAGTGAAACCACCTCAGTACCCAGTCCATTTTGGTGAGCCCACTGCTGAGCCCCAAACCCCTGAGCCCACTTTATCTCTTTGCTCAGCACTGTGAAATAGGTATTATTATTCCCATTTACAAACTTGGGCAAGTGATTTAACCTTCTCTGAGTCTCAGCCATAGAAGACAGACAGGAGGATTAAAATTGTTCTGTCTAGCTCCAAAACCTGCTTAGGAAGAAGTTCTACATTCAGTGGAAAAAAAAAAAAAAAGCCATCCAGTGGAAAACACACACACAAAAAAAAACAGAAATCACAAACAAAAAGACTGGTTGGTGCAGCTACTTGAAAAAAAAAAAACATTTTTCATGTGTGTAGCAACAAAAAAGAAATCAGAACACTGGAAGACAAATGACAAACTAGGAAGATATTTGTATATCTAAGAGAAAAATATTAATGGAAAAACGATATTTATGAATCAAGTGGTAAAACCTCACAACCTCATGGAAGAAAAGTGGAAAAAGACAAAAATTAAACCATTAAAGACAAAATATAAATAGCTAATACATACATATAAAGTTATTCAAGCTACCCAATAGCAAAGATGGTTAGCGTGACAAAGATTAAAACAAATGAAACCCTCTATTGGCCAGAGGTTGAGGACATGGAAATTCGCATATACCACTGGAGACATTTTCAGTGGGTCCAGTTTTCTGCAGGATGGTGCATCAATGTACAGCAAAACTTTACATGTGGATGCTTTTTGAGTCAGTAATTTCACATTTAGAATTTAAAGTATTTTTTTATTTTTTATTGTTATGTAAATCACCATACATTACATCATTAGTATTTGATGTAGTGTTCCATGATTCATTGTTTGTGCATAAAACCCAGTGTTCCATGCAGAACGTGCCCTCTTTAATACCCATCACCAGGCTAACCCATTCCCCTACCCTCCTCCCCTCTAGAACCCTCAGTTTGTTTTTCAGAGTCCATCATCTCTCATGGTTCATCTCCCTATGGTGAGTGCTGTGAATTGTGCAAGACTGTTGAATCACAGATCTGTACCTCTGAAACAAATAATGCAATATATGTTAAGAAAAAAAAGGGGGGGCGCCTGGCTGGCTCAGTTGGTTAAGCGACTGCCTTCGGCTCAGGTCATGATCCTGGAGTCCCGGGATCGAGTCCCGCATCGGGCTCCCTGCTCAGCGGGGAGACTGCTTCTCCCTCTGACCCTCCCCCCACTCATGTGCTCTCTCTCTCTCTCATTCTCGCTCTCTCAAATAAATAAATAAAATCTTTAAAAAAAAGAAAATAAAAGAAGAAGAAGATAGCAGGAGGGGAAGAATAAAGGGGAGTTAATTGGTGGGGGAGATGAACCATTAAAGTATTTTTTTTTTTTGCACAGCAAAAGAAATAGTCAACAAAACCAAAAGATACCTGACAGAATGGGAGAAGACATTTGCAAATGATGTATCAGATAAAGGGCTAGTATCCAAAATCTATAAAGAACTTATCAAACTCCACACCCAAAGAACAAATGATCCAATCAAGAAATGGGCAGAAGACATGAACAGACATTTTTCCAAAGAAGACATCCAAATGGCCAACAGACACATGAAAAACTGCTCAACATCGCTCAGCATCAGGGAAATCCAAACCAAAACCTCAATGAGACACCACCTCACACCAGTCAGAATGGCTAAAATTAACAAGTCAGGAAACGACAGATGTTGGCAGGGATGCGGAGAAAGGGGAACCCTCCTACACTATTGGTGGGAATGCAAGCTGGTGCAACACCTCTGGAAAACAGTATGGAGGTTCCTCAAAAAGTTGAAAATAGAGCTGCCCTATGATCCAGCAATTGCACTACTGGGTATTTACCCCAAAGATACAAATGTAGGGATCCAAAGGGGTATGTGCACCCCGATGTTTATAGCAGCAATGTCCACAATAGCCAAACTGTGGAAAGAGCCAAGATGTCCATCGACAGATGAATGGATAAAGAAGAAGTGGTATATATACACAATGGAATATTATGCAACCATCAAAAGGAATGAGATCTTGCCATTTGCAATGACGTGGATGGAACTGGAGGGTATTATGCTGAGCAAAATAAGTCAGTCAGAGAAAGACATGTATCATATGACCTCACTGATATGAAGAATTCTTAATCTCAGGAAACAAACTGAAGGTTGCTGGAGTGGTGGGGGGTGGGAGGGATGGGGTGGCTGGGTGATAGACATTGGAGGGGTATGTGCTATGGTGAGCGCTGTGAATTGTGCAAGACTGTTGAATCACAGACCTGTACCTCTGAAACAAATAATACATTATATGTTAAAAAAAAAAAAGAAGATAGTAGGAAGGGAGAAATGAAGGGGGGGAAATCGGAGGGGGAAACAAACCATGGGAGACTATGGAGTCTGAGAAACAAACTGAGGGTTCTAGAGGGGAAAGGGGTGGAGGGATGGGTTAGCCTGGTGATGGGTATTAAAGAGGGCACGTACTGACCGGAGCACTGGGTATTATATGCAAACAATGAATCGTGGAACACTACATCAAAAACTAAAAAAAATTTTTTTAAAGAATTTAAAATATTAATGTTTATTTATTTATTTGAGAGAGAGAGAGCACACAAGTGAGGGGAGGGGCAGAGAAAGAATCTCAAGCAGCCTCCCTGCTGAGCAGGGGAGCCCGACATAGAGCTCAGTCTCACGACCCATGAGATCATGACCTGAGCCAAAACCAAGAGTCCCACGCTTAACCAACTAAGCCACCCAGGAGCCCCTCACATTTAGAATTTAATCTGAATAATAAAGATAGAAAAATTCACTAAAAGTATAAAAAAATTAGTTGCAGTGATATATTGATGAGTCCCCCAAAAGTTCATCAAGAAACACCCGATTAATTACAAGAGCCCTCAAATGGATACCAGCATTGAAAAGAATGCACGGGACTCACCCAGGTTTCACTTTCATCTTTATATTTTCTATTCTCTTTGAATTGTCTATACATATATATTCACTTCAAACTCAGGGACAACAAACTATAATTTTCAAGCCCTTTAATACACCTAGTGCTTCACAATTTACAAAGCACTTTCCCAGATTTTATTCCCCAGTAAAAACGAGGTCTCCCAGCCAATGAAAGTACCATTTCACGTGGTTTCATGCCAAAAGCAATCGGTTCCCTTTGCCTGCGAATTTCTTTTAATTATTTCAAAAAAAGGAAGTAGACAGCCTACTCAGGTTCACCCAGATGTTTGAGTTCAGCAACCATGATCCAAAGGAGAGGGAAAATGGGCTTTTCTTTTATTTCATTCCTCTTGAGCATCTTTGAGACCCTTTGAATAGACAGCTGCCTCTTGCAGGCGATCTCCCCGCTTTTGCACCACAAGGAGATGCATTGTGCCCCCTGAAGAGCTGTCCTGTTTACAGGACCCAGGGAGTTGAACTCGTCCGTGTCTTCCCCAGGCTCCACTGGGCAGGCCTTTCATGTGAGCAGGAAGGAAATGACTGACAACTTTCTCGTCTTTATGGAAGGCGGACTTTATTTCCAGCTCTCAGGTCAAAAGGTGGCGGAAAGAAAACAAAACCACTAAGAGATAAAGGCTAAAAATAATGCCCTGTAGGGTGAATCAACACAGTTTGGGACCCTGAAGACAGCAACAAGGCAAGGATGTGCGTAGGGCTAAATCTGCGTCATCCTTAACAGGTGGTCGTGACCAGAAGCAAAATGCCTGGACAGGAGAGGAAGCGGCTCTGCCAACAGGTGTGCTGGGGGGAAGGCGTGGGGCGGGAAGAGGAAAAAGCCATTTAAACAAGCCTGGGTTTGGAGCCTAGACACTTTCCCAGCAGTCCACCTCTGGGAGAGCCCAAGGGTTAGGCATGAACTGGGAAGGAGCTAAATTTGATCTGGGGTTTTGTGGTTGGTATGATGCACTTTGAGTTTAAAATAGAAATCGATGTGTTTATGCAGTTGGGCTTTCTTTCTCTTTGCTTTTAATTGTCACTTTAGGAGAAATAAATCTATGATTCACAGACTAATGCCAAAAAAAAAAGGGGAGTTCTCATTTGGTGATTTCCTATTTTATAGGAAGCAATGGGAGACTAGGTTTAAAAATCACACTAAAGACATCCGCAATGGACTTTTGATGATGATGATGAGTATAAAGATGATTTATTTTATTTATAAGCACTTACGCTTCTAGCAACATTCCAGTTTGGACATACAACCATCTGAGAGATAGATATGCTGGTTATTATCAACCATATTTTACAGTTTAGCAAAATGAGATTGGATAAGTTAAAGGATTATTTGTGTCTTTGTAGACTGAGCTATAATAATCACACGTGCGTGCATGCATGCACGCACGCGCGCGCACACACACACACACACACACACACAGGCCAGTCAGAATCATTATTTCTCTAGCTGTACTTTTGGGGAGACCTCCAAATGAGAAAGTTGGTATTAGATCTAAGGAGCATAAGGCCAAAAGTCATACTCAACACGGGAAGTACGAGAAAGAATCTAGCCCACCTGGATTTAGTAACAGCTAGATCCCATAGGGATCTGAGCAGCACCACCTTACCAGGACTTCCCAACTTCTGCTACATATCTCCACCAGGATGTCCTACTGGCACTAGACATCATGCCTACGTGTGTGAGATGGGACTGGTCAGCTTTCTTTATCTTCTTTACCCCTTTCTCGTCCTTCCTTCCCTTTCTCTGTTAACATCACCGTTTTCCCCAGACTCAGGGAAACAAATCAGGTTCCGATTTCTCTACCTCCCTTGCCTTCTACATTCAACCCAACCCTCTTGCTTCATCCACTGAAATGACTCTCATACGTGACTTTCTTATATCCTGATTTAGAATATCATTCCTCCTGCCCCAACAAATGCAATAATTTCTAACCTCTTCCCACTATCTCCAGGTCTGTTCCAGTTCCCATCTGTCTCACGTACTATTCTAGCCAATCTTTCCTTAGATGTGACTATAACACCACCCCTCTCAACATCCTTCCACTTGCCGTAAAATAAAATCTAAACTTATAGGCCATGACAAATAACACTGAAAGCCCATTTTCCTCTAAATATACACTCTTAGTGCCTATCACACAAATTCCTACATCTCCCTGCTTTGTCTATAGAAAAGAGCATTCTTAATACCCAGTCGGATGTTTACTACTGAATGGAACCCCCCCACTTCTCTGAGCCATTAGACATCCATTCTTCCCTTCTGTCCCCCACTACGCTTGGCACCTCCCTTGCACCCATTTATCACATTGGTCTTTTTTTTTTTTTTTTTTTTTTTTTAGAGCAAGAGATTGAAAGAAGGAGTAGGAGGAGGGGCAGAAGGAGAAGCAGACTTCCTGTGGAGCAGGAAGCCCAATGCAGGGCTCAATCCCAGGACCCAGGGACCGTGACCTGAGCCGAAGGCAGACGCTTAACCGAGGGAGCCACCCAGGCACCCCATGACTTCCCAGTTATTAAAGCAGGCATAACACCTCACCACTCATAATTTTCCAGGTGATGATGATGATGAAAGCGACAGCTATCAGTGACTAAGCATTTATTCTATGCTAAGGACAGTGAACACATTTTCTGGCTCACAACCACCCTGTGAGATTTATTTGTCATAGTCACATTTCATAGAGGGGAAACTGAGGACAAAGTGCCTCTTCAAAGCTGCACAGATGGGAAGCAAAGAAGAGAGAATTGGAACTATCATACTCCAGAGCGTGGTCCTGATGAGCTATAACCATAGCAGACACTACCGGTGGGTTTTCAGAGCTCCCCGGCACAGTACAACCAGTTTCCCTAAAGACATAATAAATGTTCACCAAGACATGTATGTCCTCTTGCCCAGCCTCCCCTTGAGAACAGCTAAATTATGCCACGGCAGGTATAAACCAGGGTTTGGGATCGCTGTGAGCTGAAACAAATCAGAATCTAGAGCACAAACCTAGAATTGGGATCACCAAAGAGGCCACAGCTAGGGCAGACTGACGAGTTGGCAGGAATGGAATCTAATAGGCATTGGAGCTGGAAAGCTGACTTGGGACAGACAGGAACAGACACATGAATAGGCACAAGGTTTGGACAGGCCAGCGGTAGACTCAGGAACAAAACAAAAGCCTGGCCAGCAAGAGGTCCCGGACACCAATAAGAAGAATGGGCAAGGAGTCAAGTTCAAGAAAGCCCAAGGCCAGAGCTCCAGTATGTGCCAACATTTGCCTTCTCTCTTGATGTGTTAGATGTTTCTGAGAAGGCAGGATGCAATTCTGAATGTTATCTGACTTGGGACTTTTAGGTAAAGATAAGTGGAAGATCCTGCCTGGAGACGGGGCTGGTGGGAGGGGTGCTGGTTCAGAAACTTCTGATAATTTATTCCTATATTCCCAAAAGCACATGACACAATGGAAAGTGTACAGTAAACGCTCCGTTAACATTTGCCGATTACCTGATAGATCACAGAGCTGGTCTGTTTGCTGTTCTCTTATGAGCAACAATAAATCAAGGCTATTCATGTTCCTCTTGCTCAAACTAGCACAACAAATCAAAAAAGGACTCAAAAGAAGCCAATTCCTTTGCTCCGTGCAGAGCTGAGCCCCAGGGGAGGAAGAGCACTCTGCTTCCTAAGCCGGGGTAACTGGAAACGCCATCTCTCTTTGGGAGAGTAAGCAAAGAGTCCCTGCCTAATTTCGGAGCAACGTAAGAATTCGCCAAGATGTTACAACTTCAAGCGGCAGCGGAGAAGTTAGTGCGAGTGCAATCAAAACTAGATTACTTCCAGAAAGCTCCACTCCACTCCATAAAAGTACTTCGAAAACACATCTTCTTTCCCAGATAAGAAAATTCATCGTATGTCATCATCAAATTTCCCAAAAAAGTCCAAGTTATCTGTGATGGGTGTCAAAATTCAAAGCCAATTGTTCACTCCTATCAGGGCCCTTTCTGAAATCTGAAATTCCCCAGTGAGCTGGACCTGACAAGATACAATCTGCCCTGAGAGATGGCAGGAGAGTGGGGTTTATCTTTAGCTATTTCCGCCTGTACCCTTTGCTCTCTGATCCCCTGAAATGAACTCATTCTATTTAGAATGGTAGCCAGCAACCAAAGTCATCAGGGAAAAGCCTATTTTTCATTATTTTTTGAAACACCTAATATTTATTTTAGGACATTTTAGGATATAGAAGGCTTAGAACCTTAAACGAAATATCCCCCAGCGTGGGTCACATTATAAGATATTTCCTCTCTGCTAAACACGAATATAAAAGTTTAAAGCCCAAGAACAAAATTAATATTTTTTAACTGGGACATTTTAGTTAGGTGGTCCTATAACGGTCACTAATGTTGTGATCAAATCATTGTTTTCCATAAGAGAATTTGTTTAGAATTTGTTCTTTTAATGATTTTAAGAGTAAAACCAATGCCTTTCATGGCTACTCAAATGATACACGTGGGTTGTAACCAGACATCGGTCAGGTATCAGCCACTGAACAGGAAGGCAACACAGTCACTACAATCCATAATCAATACCAACACCTTTGGCCGTAAAGAATATGTCCTAAGCTTTGCCATAAACTAATGCCACAATGTTAAGTTTGCACAACTGTGTCTATCAGTCTATTGAAACTGAATGCATCAAAAACTAATGATGTATTGTATGGTGACTAGGATAACATAGTAAAAAAAATTTTTAAAAATTAATAAAGAAATGGTGGGGAGAAGAGAAGGTTCTCAGTAAAGTCTAAAATATAGGTTAAAAATTATTTTTTTCCTTTACTTACCCTTAGGGAAAGAGACGAAGGTTAACAGACTCTAATTGTCCTATTGGAATCAACACAAATTTCCCCTGATTGGACACACACATATCCTGCAATACTCTGGTGGAGCCATTTGCCTCTCAGGCTAAGTAAAAGGAATACCGTGGGTCTACTTAGGCAAGTGCATACCCAAAAACTGTGTCTACCAGTCCTAACTCTGCTAGCCAGCCAACCAGTCCTATCTCCAATGGGCAGCCAACCCATCTTAGACATTCCTGGAATATCATTTCTTCTCCCTCTGCCTGGGCAGAAAATCAAACTGACAACAAACACCTGAAATCCACACCATCATTCTTACCACACAGCAGCAGCACAAAAACCTAAATACCCATTTACAGATGAGTGCACATACAGAGTATGGAATGTGACACTGTCCTTTCAGGCAAAAATGTGGTTCTGGATGTACTGACATGCAAGGAGCTTCCAGAGAAACCCCTGACATGCTACAAGCAAGTTTTAGTTCATGTGTGCAGCGGGGTACCCTTTACAGAGAGCCCAAATCACAAAAGAGCACAGAGACCCTCTAGAAGGATACACAGATCAGGTTAGACTACCCGGGGTGGAGGGTAGCCATCACCAATGGCTTGGGGTTTATTTCTAAGTTTTCACAGTGAAAAAGTACTGGTGGTACTTCTCACATAAATGTCCTCTGCTCCCCTCCCTTCTGCCAACAAGGGTTTCTGCCTAGACACGGTACCCACGTTGAATTATGAACAGGGCAGCCTCTCGGGATCACACCCACCAAACCCCCATGATGAGCCATCCAGTCCACGTGGGACATAACCACGTGTCCATCTTCTTGGGAGATTTCTCTTAGCACTCCAGTCTGGCTTTTGAAAAGCCATTCTTAGCCTGCAGAGTCCAGTGGCTGCTGGTTTTATCATTTTAACTAATTTTTGTGAGAATCGTCCATCTCAATCATTTCGTTGTTCGTGCTACTATTTTGTTGCTCCAAGACCCCCTGGGATCCCTCTGTTCTCTGAAGCTTCCTCTGCTGGCCCCGTGCACCAGCGTCTCTTTTTGGGAATTAACAAATCTTTTTTTGTAGGTTTACCAACCACCTTAGCATGCTGTTGTGCATAAACTGGAATTAAAAACAACAAAAATCTACACCTTTGTACTTCCTCCAGTTTACCAAGGCTTCTCCATAGGAGAATGACAACAGCAATAATTCATAATGATGCTCCAAGTAAACTAATAATGCAGACCACACTGATAAAACATGGTAAGTCTAGAACCGTGCTAATGACCACACAGCGGTTGCAAAATTAATGTTCTCCCTGAACTCTTCGTCCAAAAACATCCCACAGCACTTTATGGTTTTCAGATATCAAGAAGCCTTTGCCCTCCTCATCACCAATTTGCTGACTGCTCCCAGAGATCACAAATGGCCAAGATAGGAAGTGTGAACCTCAAACTGGAAAATTACAAATATGTGAACCAGCTTTTGAAATTCCCCTTCACCCTGGACCAGAGCCAGAACACCAAGTCTTACACTTCCAGCCATGCATGAAAGATGTTTGGGGATTTTTCTAATCCAAGACCCACAGGACCTGATCATGTTGACTCCCAGGGGACAGAGCACTGAGTGAAAGCATATCTGGATCTTGCCACAGCCTGATTTTTATATGGTTCTTTTGTTTATTCAAATGTGTTCTAATAGCCAACCACATCTGCAATTTTATTGCATCCCATGAAGAAATAGGATAAAAGATTCAAGTCCATCTAGTCCATCTTTGTTTTTGTAGGTAAGGATTTAAATTATAAACCTGAAACTGAAAGAATCTACAGGTCTGACATTGACCATTATTCAAAGACAGGTAAAAAGCATGAAATACCACCAAATCTGACAACTCACCATACATGAACTTATAAATATGAAAACACCCAGTCAATTCGAAAGGGCTTTGCAAACATAAGACATGATTTTCAAGGTTATCATAAAAGGTCTAACGAGGACTTTGACCTAAGCATATTGTATAGCACTGAATGGAGTTTGGGCAGCACACACGATATTTTTTTTAATTATTACTCATTGTTATTAATACAAATAATTTACATAACAGCTCCTTGTGGACCAAACACTCATGTTTGATATGGACTTACCAGGAAGAACTTCCAATTTTCTCAGCCTGCTTCCTCTTCCCCTCCCCTTGGACCCCAAAGCCACACAGGATGACTCAAGTAGATCACGTGTCTGTGGCACTCTGTGTGTGTGCGAACCAGCATGTGTAGGCATCACACTCTCCTTGAAGGGATTTGCACTAAAAAGATGGTAAGGAAGGAGCAAAGCTGAGTGTCAGAGTTGACTTCCAATCAGGATATCCCACCTGGATGCAAGCCAGCTTCCGCTCCTTTGAATTCAGCAAGAAAGACGTGACCTTTCTTACAAATCAACACACAAGCACTTCGGCACGGCCACCAGCCACCATGGGCTTCTGCCTTGAATAGGACTCTAAGTCATTTGGTAACAAGTGAATTCCTGAAAAAAACTTTCCTTTGGCAGCAAAGTCTGAATATTCAAAGTGGTAGAATGAAGCTGCTTAGTCATTCCCTTTAAAAAAATAAATAAAATATAGAAATAAAAACTCACTTTTAAATATCTCTTGAATGATTACTCTCAGGAGCAGTGAGAACCTGGATAGTGTCATACATTGTTGATGAGAGGGTACGTGGGTCAAACCTTTTAAAAAAGTAGTTTGGCCTTATTTGACAATACATGTTAAATACATGCTATTAAAGATGTTCTGAACTTTTGACATAGAAATCCTGTCTCTAGGAATTTATCCTAAGTAAGCATCTGTAATGTCACAAAAATTCACCTACAGAAACAACTTTTATAGAGTATTTAATAGGGGGTGGCTGGGTGGTTCAGTCAGTTAAGCATCTGTCTTAGGCTCAGGTCATGATCCCAGGGTCCTGGGATCAAGCCCTGTGTAGGGCTCCCTGCTCAGCAGGGAGTCTGCTTCGTGCTCTCTCTCTGTCAAATAAATAAAATATTTTTAAAAAATAAAAAATAAAGTAGTTAGTAGGAAGGAAAAATTGAAAAACAAACATCTTACAGACCCAAGAATAATGGCCAATGACATTAACAGGAGTATATCCACACACAAGTATACCTGCTATTATTAAAGAATGGGAATGCATAAGACGAATAAAAGCAAAAATGTCCCCATTTAGAAATATATACATTTTGTAAACTGTATATATTATGTCAGTTGATAAATTGTGTGTTTTGGATGTGGACAGAAGGGAATGCGTGTGCACATGCGCACACACACTCACTCAAATAAAGTCAATACCCTAAAATGTTGACAATAGAGACGATCTCTGAACATTGGGGTTGCCAATGCTTTTCTTTTTCTTCTTGCTTATTTTCTATCTGAAAATCTCATTTTTGCAATGATTTTTTTTTTAAGTATGTTGAAAATCAGCCACCCAGGGAACCAGAGGACCGTTTCGGCTTCAGTTTGGTTTGGTTGTTGACATCATAGATTTTTTTTTTTCCTTGTTTCTGGTTCTTGTTGATGTTTTGTCTGTTTGCTTGTGGTTTTATAGGTCAGGCCGTTAAAATATGTGTAACTTCGTAGACAAAAGGGATTTCTCTTGAATAGGTTTCCAGATTATCCTGATGCGCATGCCTTCCCGCTGACCTGAAGAAGCCCATGCTCTCTTGCCTACGCTGGGGGAGAGACACAACCTCAAGCTGAAGGGTCAACACAACACAGATGAGTTCGACAGCCTGGGTGAGGATGAAGGGTGTTGAGTGGACTGTTGAGAAGACAATAACAGTGTGTCAGGCCGGGGGTGGTCCCCACACAGCCCTCAGAGCCCATAACTCTACTTCCTTATGCCATTGGGATGAGATCCTCATTCTGCCCTCCCCCGGGGGTCCTGGGGGAGGGGGGGGTCTGTAAAAACACACATTCGCCCACCCACACATCTTTCCATTTGCCAAAGGAGCACCAGACATCACCTGCCACGGAGCAGATGGTCTCCAGCTACCGTCATGTTATGCTCCTAGAGCCCAACCCCTTCCACTCGAAAAATTTGTTCTCCCAAAGGGAAGGATGGACGGTTCTAACCTGTCGTTTTCTTCCTTTAGGTCATGTTTTCCTTTTAGGTCATTTCCAAAATAGGAAGGTAAATACATGTTTTCAGTCACCAGTGGCAGTGTCTTAAATTATGTCATCTCTTAAAGAAGGAGGAGGGGGGAGGAAGAGAGGAGAGAGAAGCGGGGATGGGGGAGACAAAGAAAAGAACATCAGCCATGAACGTGCTTTCCGTGGACGTTCCACCGGTGAAGGCTGCTCCGTGCTGTGGGACATGCTGCTAACGGGCTTCTAGCCATTTTGGGGGAGAGCCCTACAGACCCATTTCTGATTAAATAAAGGCTGTCCAGTTTTGATTTATTCATTTGGCAAGAACACATTCCCATGGCAAAGGCGGACCTAAAACTCTCCTTTGTAAACATGTAGAGAGTGTATCCCTGCATGTTTAAAATGAAAGGCTCAATGGGAGAAGAGAGGCCATTATTCTACAGTTTATCAGGAATGACTGGAAGAACATGTATTTAAACTGGAACTTATATATTTTCCTGTCTCTATTCCATATACATGTTTTGTAGAATTCCTTCCCATGTACTTAAATAATCACAAGCGATGCAAAATCTACCGAATAAGATGTTCCACAGAAGTTTCATTTGCAGGTATATAAAACCAAAAGGAACATTCTGGAGTTCTTCAGCTCTAGGACAAGCTAATGTTTAGAGGAAGAGCTGAGGCAAACCAGAGATGTTTGAGCCCCAACCTGCCTCCCTACACAACCACCACGTTCCATCGGACCCCTTGCTTTGTAGACAGACAAATGCACAGAAAGCCCATTTGTTTCTCAAGGCCTGTCCTCAGTAAGAACAAATAATTCTAGGGAGCTAATTCTCCCTAAGCCACCACAAGTCAAGGTCAAGGGCACAGAAGGACAGAATAAATTCATTTATATTTAGGATGTAAATGAATGCTACTTTTAAACCCAATTGTTAAAGTCAACAGATAAAAATTCAGAAGATATTTTAAGAGCCTTTTCGACTGAGCCCTCAACTTTTGAGATGGACGTTGGCAGCCAGCACTGTCCACGGCAGAGCATTTACCCCGCTGGATCTGGATCGAACCCCCTTTGCATCTGTGATGCCGGTGGCTAGACCGTCCAGAGCTTCCCGAAACTGGCCCCAAACACAGAGGGACAGAGAGGCAGGCCTCTCCAGAGAGGCAGGGGGTGGTTTTAAGAAGCAAGGGAACTGGGCACCTGGGTGGCTCAGTTGGTTAAGCGACTGCCTTCGGCTCAGGTCATGATCCTGGAGTCCCGGGATCGAGTCCCACATCGGGCTCCCTGCTCAGCAGGGAGTCTGCTTCTCCCTCTGACCCTCTTCCCTCTCGTACTCTCTATCTCTCATTCTCTCTCTCTCAAATAAATAAAATCTTTAAAAAGAAAAAAAAAAAAGAAGCAAGGGAACTTACTTACGGAGGCTGGTCCTGGGCGCCGCCAGCATCCTAAACATTTTCAGGGAGACCTTCAAGGGATCTCCAACGCCCCCCCCCAACACACACACACCCTCTGTCTCAGGACTGCGTGCTTGAGAATGGCTCCCACGTGGAGCAGGGGGGGAAGAAACGTACCTGGTACATTTCAAGGGCAGGGAGGGGTGAGGAGCCCGCCCTTGGCCCGGGTCAGCTCTCAGGACACCCAGAAGTCACGTCCTCTCCAACAGATGCTCCTACTCTTGCATCAAGTTAGGGTCTGAGAACAGCTTTTATTCATTTGGGGGCACGCCAGTTGTTATCAAAGACTTTTTGAAAACAAATAGGTACTAAAGGAAATGTCTTGTATCACTCCACCATACTGTTTCAGGGGATAAGAATGCATATAAGGTTAGTGGCCTTCCCGTTTCTTAGTTTTGTGCTTTTCATCTTTCTCAGGGAGAATCTTCTGGTTTAAAATAACAAAGAATTTCTGGATTACCAAGCTGCTTTAACCAGCAGACATTTTTGTGCCGTTTTTTGTTTGTATGTTTGTATTTTTCATTCAAAATGGACACTTAGAAAAAAAGTAAAATAAAAATGAACACTTAGGGGGTACCTCGGTGGCTCAGTCATTAAGCCTCTGCCTTCGGCTAGTAGGTAGTGATCCCAGGGTCCTGGGATCCGGCCCCGCATCGGGCTCCCTGCTCCGCGGGAAGCCTGCTTCTCCCTCTCCCACTCCCCCTGCTTGTGTTCCCTCTCTCGCTCTGTCTCTCTCTGTCAAATAAATAAATAAAATCTTTAAAAAAATAAAAATAATAAAATAAAATGGACACTTAGGGGTAACCTGGATGGCGCAGTCAGTTGAGCATAGGACTCTTGGTTTCTGCTCAGGTCATGATCTCAGGGTCCTGGGATGGAGCCCCCAGTCGAGTCGGGCTCCAAGCTAAGCGGGGCGTCTGCTTGAAGAGTTCTCTCCCTCTCCCTCTGCCCCTCCCCCCTCTCTAACGTAAATAAATAAATCTCTAAAAATAAAACAAAACGTACGCTTAGGGTGGTTCTTAAATGTATAAGGCAAGTGACATGTGTCTGTGTGTCTGTAAGCCTGCGAGGGTGGAAAGAGGGGTCTGGCCTCCTTTAATGAGAAGAGAGGACCACCTGACACCATATTGAGATAGACCAGGTGTAGCACATTCTGGGAATTTACATACTCTTCCTTACAAAGACTTCAAGACTCAGGAATGACAGTAGTCTTCGCACCCAACTGTGGCGGAAAGTACACGGGGCTTGGCATCAGGGCCTGGGTGGAAATCCCCGCTCTTCCACAGAATCCATGATGTTAAGCAGGTGATTAGCACTATGGACTCTCAAGGCTCTTGACTATAAAAATCGGGGGAAATAATCCTAGCTCTCACAGTGCTTGTGTGAATTAAATGAGAACCTATAATCAGTATTCATCAAGAAATAATTACTGAGCACGGCCACGTGCCACTAATTCCTTATAAGAATTTTTTATAACTACTGACTTCACTAAATCCTTACCGTTTAGGCGCTAAGTGGGTCACGTACATTCTCTTACGGGACCTTTGAAATGACGTCTCTCGTACCATCCTCGTATTACAGGTAAAGGTTACACCTAGAGGTTACAAAACCCTGCCCAAGGTTAACAACTGCACGGTAAGGAATTCTGCCAATAGTAACGGAGTTTTCCGGGTACCCTGACCTCCCCCTGCGTTTTTGTAAGGCTCCCTGCTGAGCAGAGCCTAATAATAAGTAATTCATAAGTATTTACTACTTCTTCCGAAGAGAGTCTATTTCCCTATTTAAAAAATATTACATCTTATGGACACTATCCTATTGTTATTCTCTCCTGAAGTATAGGGAAAAGTCTTAATAGGGAAAGATTAAGATCTGCTGGGAAGGACAGCGAGCACTGCCAGGTTTTAGCTCACCAGCAGCCCTTCAGAAGAAATACTTAGAAAGCTGGTGTCTCATACATTCAGTTAGGAATATATCCTAGGAAGCATAGCCCCCCGCCCCGCCCCGCCCCAGTCTCACTGTATTTGTACTAGAAATGCCAGTGCTTGAGGACAGCTCAAACCCCAGGTACTTACTTCAATTAGGGCTTTCGTTTGCCTTATCATACCGCTGGAGCAGGGAGCAGAATATTGCCGCTTCCGCGCTTACGGGGAATCCAGCGTATTTTGCTGCCCCCTCGTGGCCACCTTAAAATTTCCCTCTTTAAGAGACCCAGAACTTGGATTAAAATTTTCCAAGTAAAATTCCTCCCTTCAGAGGACTAAGTGTGCATTCTTCGTACCATTGTCATCGACATAAAAAAAAAATGTAAAATGTAAATACACTAACGCACTGATTTTAACTGAGCTGTGGCTGATACAGTGGATACAGTGATGATGGAATTCTCAGCTGCATTGGAAAGGAATCTTCAGATGGAAACATCCACTATATCAAATTCTTTCTTTTCTCCAGAGTTTAGTACTGGAGCTGGATCATTCACCATATTATCAACATGAATAGAACCTTATATTGAAAGGGACAGGAGGAGCAAAGAGGGACTTGTCATTGTGTTATGTTTTTCAAGGAAATGTTAGACAATGTTAGTATTTTAAATAGAGAGAGAAGGCACAAGAGAGAAGCTATAAGTCATTTTAAAATAGTTTGCTCACTGGGGCGCCTGGGTGGCTCAGTCGGTTAAGCGTCTGACTCTTCGTTTCGGCTCAGGTCATGATCTCAGGGCCCTGGGATCAAGCCCCACATCAGGCTCCCTGCTCAGCGGGAAGTCTGCTTCTCCCTCTCCCTCTGCCCCTCCCCCTGCTTGTGCTCTCTCTCTCTCTCTCTCTCTCTCAAATAAATAATTAAGATCTTATAAAATAAAATAAAACAAGTTGGCTCATCAATGCTGTGGAACAGCTGCAGAATACAACCATACTGAGAGGCTGACCAGAAAGAAAAGAATGGAACAGTAAATCACAACAAAATATGTGAACTCATCAAAATATGCCCGGAAATTTTAAGAGGAATTTTTTTTTTTACTGACTCGTTGAAAATCAAGTTAGTTCATTTGAACGTTTACTGACCTCTTTTCTAAAACTTTAATGCTTACTGATACTCAGCCTATCCCCAGAACATATCCAAATGTTAATAGATTTTTTCCCCAGAAACACCAAACACATTTAAAAAATAAACATTTTATGAATTACAATTGTGTGCTATGGAATATCAATAATCAGACATTGAAAGTGATTGTTTTGCTCTTTGGTTGATATCTCTTTTGTCAAGATTTACTCTCTTCCGCTCCCACTTACACTAAAAGTGAGCAAAGTCTTTAATTTGGGCGATAAATTGCCTTTGGATCAGCGCAAATATTACAAGGTGTATTTAATATAAGCTGCATACATAGTGCATAAAGAGACCTTGTTTTACTTTGTGGAACACTTTATGTGGATATTTGGGTGTTAATGAGTTAAAATCATTTCATTATCTGGTCTGAGTAGGACACTGGGCACATTACTAAAATTCATAATAAATATTATACTCTCCATGAAAGTAGTATTTCTTTTGATAGGAGTAAAGCAACAGATTTTATCCTTTTTGGGGTTTGGGTTTTTTTGGGGGGGAATGCTTTCACTGCTATGGGTCCTCTCAGAAAAAGATACACAGATACACAATCTTGCAATTAGTCTTGTGAAGTTCACAGCCCCTTTGAAGGCATCCATGGGTCCCAAAGCACCCATGACAGCTTACTCTGATCATACCCAGAGCTGTCCGTTCAGCACCAACGAGGCCCCTCACATTGTTGGAAAGAACACAAGCCCACCCAGCCTGAGGAAGAAAGTAGATTTCAGTTACTGTTAGATAGTTGATAGGGGTGTACAAAGCTGAGTGTCTAGAATGTGATTCATTGGATGGTATATTTGAATTTCACTCAGCATTTTTTGAGGTTAAGGCAGTCATATTACCCTATTCACAGAAATAGGGTAATGACAACATTGTATGCAGATTTTATTGTATAGATATTATGGCTGGTGACACTGCTGGTGCACCAATACAAACTCATTTTTTTAAATGCACTACACCCTCAGTAAATTACTGAAATCAGGGTACGTTCCCAAATATAGTTTTACAATTAGAAATGGATACAGTTCTCTGGTGACAATACATTGAGATGGCTAGCCCATCTCCTAGAAGCTTGATAATTTCTTCCCTCAAAAGATTGGATTCTTTGAGGGGGAGGGAGAAATTCGCTGAATTTGCTGAATTGTTGCCCAAGGTTAGGATTATCAGCTACTGGATATATATTAAAAAAAAAAAAATCTGACCACTGACCTTTGAAATGCATTGGGAAGAACTGAAGCACTAATTTTGGTGCCTTTCATTGTTTGCAAATCAGTTATTTCTGAGGTGCCTAGAAGCCATAGCATAAAATATTCCTTCCCTTTCAAATTTGTGCTAACGCCTAAAGGACAGAGCTTCCCTGTGTTCGCTCCTGTAACAAAAACGGAAATCCATATTATTGGTCCATGTGTATTACACATCTTAAAATACCTCCATCTGCTTCTAAAGTTTCCACAAGAGAATGCCTGAAAGTCTTTCATGGATTAACAAGAGGGGAAAAGGAGAGTTTCAATGCAGCTTTTCCCAACCACGTCTTCCCATGTCTCCCTGCCTGCCACCCCCACCCACACCTAGTCAACCTGTGGTATCCCTTAGCTCTGGATACGCTCTCCATCCACATGCAAAAGATATTAACTTGACATTTTCTGTAACTTTCCCTGACCGCAGGAAACATTCGTTTACTACATGCCAGGCTATATAGGACAGAGAAGATTTTTTCCCACAGTCACCAGGATGGGGTTGTGTATTTAAGGAGGCTGAGCCCCACCCCCACCCCCAGAGTTTCCAATCTGATGTTAGAAAATGTTGCCATTTGGGGCGCCTGGGTGGCTCAGTCGGTTAAGCGACTGCCTTCGGCTCAGGTCATGATCCTGGAGTCCCGGGATCGAGTCCCGCATCGGGCTCCCTGCTCGGCCGGGAGTCTGCTTCTCCCTCTGACCCCCTTCCCTCTCGTGCTATCTCTCATTCTCTCTCTCTCAAATAAATAAATAAAATCTTTAAAGAAAATGTTTCCATTTTGTGGCAGTCACCACAACACTTTAAAGGAGCAAGCAGGGTATTTTTCTAGTGGTGAAGTAGGATTGCCTTTCTGAACGGTGGTAGAATCTGTCTTTGACATGGCCCTTAAAGAATTCATTTCTTTTTCTTTCTTGAATCGGGGAATGAAAGTAGTTCATGTGTTCTACCAGCCACTGGTTTCAAGAAGTGAGCCTGGTTTTTCACATTCCATCTGAATGGCAGGGATGGAGTTGCCTACTAACAAACCCCAAATTCCAAAGCATAAGGCCACCTTGCCAGGTGGCAGTCCCCATCGTAGACATTTCTCAGGAAGTGCCTAGAAGTGAAGAACAAATTATCTGAGGTCTCGTCTTCCCAAGCCTCTGGCCTACACCATGCATGTGGTGGGCGTGGAATCTCCCACCGCCTCCAGCCTGGAAATAGAAATGTCTGCCATTGCTTTAAGCCCAAGATTATGGATTTCTGTTCCTAGCCCCTCGTTTCCCTACTTTTCCTACTCTGGAATGTAGGGTCTGCCCTCACACACCCCCATGCCCACAGTGAGTGCCATTTTCAGGAAGCAGCCTTAAGAGAGACAGTGTATGTGTCAGAACCTCTTTAAGGTCTCCATATAAACCTTTAATATTGTGGCAACAGGTTTGGAGATCTACCCGTCTGGTGGCACCCTATTCAAGCCTTGGAAATAAGTCCCTTTGCTTCTTGGATCCACCCATCCCTTTCACCTCAAGGCTCAGTCCCACCCTGCCGATGGTAAGCACCCTTCCCGCTGCGACCATGACTGCTGAGTTACCAGGTGACCTCCCCCTGACCCTCAGCCCCACCGTCTCCTTCACTGTAATCCCTCAGTGACATGAAGAACACAGGGATAAGTTCGGTTCCCTGGGGCTGCCTACTATTCTCCATCTCTCCGAGATTGGCCCAACCAGTCTAACTTTGTACGTCCCTTCCCTCAGCCCTGAGCAGGACCCAGCTCTCTATTCTGCCTGCACTGTAGCAAAACAAAGTGCCACCTGAAAGCCAACCCAACTGCTCAAGTCCTGCTGGTCTCCCCCAGAACCCCTGGAAAAATATACATACCCTCATTCCACCCTTTGCAACCTGACCGGCTAGGCCCGGCCTTGGGTTTCTGGACTTCCATCTGCAGGTCTTTGCTCTGCCTTCTCTGGACCACACCGTGCACCAAGGTCCTGGTTTCTGCCAACTCCTCAAATTGGGCCATTTAAAACATTTATTTCTTGGGGGCGCCTGGGTGGCTCAGTCATTAAGCGTCTGCCTCTTCTCCCTCTCCCACTCCCCCTGCTTGTGTTCCCTCTCTCGCTGTGTCTCTCTCTGTCAAATAAATAAAATCTTTAAAAAAAAAATTGTTTCTTTGGCAGATGAGAAAATGGAAAAATTGTTCTCTGGATCAAGAAAGTTAGAAAACATTTTCTTGGTTTTAATGCAAACCTGAAAGATATATAATAAGGACCAGGACCTTCTGTAAAGAAGTTTAGCACCTCTACTTACAAGCTGCATACATTTGGGTGAGTTGCTGAACTTCTGAATGTCCGTTTGGGGTCCGAAACCTCAGGAGCTTCCCAGATGAACTCTGAAACTGGTCCCGCACACAGAGGCCAGGAGAGATGAGAGACACAGGGCACTCCAGAGGGGAGGTGGTGGGTTCAAGAAGCAAAGGGACTTACTTCCAAGGCTTGAATTGGGTGCCACCAGAGGAGTAGATCTCCGAACATGTTGCCAAAATCTTAAAGGTTTATATGGAGACTTTAAAGAGGTTCCGTCGGACACACACAACTTCTCTCTCAAGGCTACGTCCTTGAAAATGGCGCCCACTATGGGCATGGGGGGGGTGCAAGGGCAGAACCTACATTCCAAGGACAGGAGGGGGTGAGGAGCCTCTGAATGCCAGAGGCCAGCTCACAGGCCAAACAACTGTCCCGGTCCTCTTGGGGACCTCTTTCACCACCATTTCTCCAACTGTGAAATGAGAGAACCAAGAGCACAGGCCTGCTTGACATTTTGTAAGGATTGAATGAAATGATGATACATCATGACTGTTATTCTTATTTCAGATATGTCTCTTTTTAAAGCAAAATGTTAAGCTTTCTTACTGGTATTTTTAATTTCTAAAACTTCCATAGAACTGTCATACATTGAAAACTTACTGCACATGGTCCTTACCAGGCATGGTACCCTGTTAGCAGAATTGTATGCACGTGGGAACCGTGTCCTCACACAGCATGGTTCTATGAGTTGAGGTCACCACGTGCAAAACGAGGGCTGTATGCCAGGCAGAGTGTTAGATTCTTTTTGTCTTTTTTTTTTTCTAGGATTTATTTATTCATTTGGGAGAGAGAGAGAGAGAAAGCATGCAGGGAGGAGGGACAGAGGGAGAGAGAAACTTAAGCAGACTCCAGGCAGAGCAGGAAGCCCAACTTGGGGCTTGATCTCACAACCCTGAGATCATGACCTGAGTGGAAATCATGAGTCAGACGCTTAACTGACTAAGCACCAAGGTGCCCCTATTTTCTCTTTTTGAGGTAGGAAACTGGGTCTTAGAATGAGCCAAGATTCAAACCCAGATCTGAATAGCATCAAGGACCACATGCTTCCCACTGACATATATGTGGTGCTTTCTCAAAGAATAAAGTAGGATAACAAAGTATAGATGTTTTTAAGGTCTCAGTCCACAGAGAATACCTTCTTAAATATTTGATAAATTGCAAAGACATTTTCACTCAAATTTATTTTTGTGTTCAGTATTTATATTCCAGCAGCCTATGGTATTTTATTATCGGTTATCTAATCTTTGTAAAAAAAAATCATGTATGGAATCTGCTCTCTTCTTTTGATGTCTCTTATTTCAACCTTAATAAATACCCTGAAATTTATTTCAATATACATTGGATTTGCCATTTCCAAAAGTGGTTATGTCACTGTTGTAATCTCATAAAGCAGGGTTTGCAAAAGTAAAATGTGTTGGTTTTATCACTACGTGAGTAGGTAAGCAAAGCTTTTAATCTGATACAGGAACCGAAAAATACAAGCATTTGTTTGTGACATTGAGATTTGGCTCTGGTGTATAGTCCTGCATGTTCAGCCAACAATAGCTAAGTCGTATCATGATGGATTGGGGTAGGTGGTCGAAAATACCTTCATACTTGAGGTTGCCTACTTATCTTTCCTTTAACCATTGAGTTTTATTGGTTGAAAAAGGATTTGATCAGAGGACCATATTAGGAAAACTTTATCGAGTTATAATAATGTAGCTGACAGTGGGCTAAGTGGTCTGTCACAACACCCCACTGAATCCTCAGTTACTCTCTACAGTAGGTGCTGTTATTGGGGCACCTGGGTGGCTCAGTCAGTTAAACATCCGACTCTTGGTTTCAGCTCAGGTCACGATCTCATGGGTTGTGAGATCGAGCCCCTAGCCAGGCTCCGTGCTCAGCGTGGAGTCTGCTTGAGACGCCCTCTCCCCTGCCTCTCCTCCTGCTCACTTTCTCTCTCTCAAATAAATAAATAAATCTTAAAAAAAAAATAAAGTAGGTCCTGTTATTATTTCCATTTGAAGAAGGAATAAACTGAGAGATAGAGAGTTGAAGACTCTCTGTGTGTCCAAGGTCACACAGCTAGTAATCAGTGGAGCCAGGATTTTCAACAGCCTGTGGACTGGAGCCATCCTCCTATTTCCATACCGACTCAAGCTCCGTCTCTTGCTCACTTCCACTATTTAAAAATAATTCCTCACCCATTGTATTAGCATTATCAAATCATATTTCAACTCACATTATCCTGCAAAAGTATGTCATGAATCATGGATATTTTTGCACACAAACATAATTTTCAGATAAGCTAAATTAAAACTCACTGGTTCCTTAATTGCTCGAGAAATGGCTTACATAAATGAAGAGAATTCGTGTTCTTTGCTATTGGCAGACATTGCCACTTGCCCTATGTTTGTGGCTTGAAACAGACCCAATCCCTTCTTCCTTACGAACTATCGTTTAGGGAATTGGAGGCTTTGGCACATCGGTCTTTATATTTATCTCCAGCAGTGACTCATTTGATTCCAGTGATTGAGTCCCAAAAGCCAACCAGCTCCAGGAGCGGATGGCGCATCCAAAGATCACTATCTGACTAGTGAGACCAATTTAGCCACTTTATGGTGGAAGTTGTGAATTGCTCAGAAGTTTTCTAAAGCACACAATGTCACTGGCTTGACTTTCCTGGCTGCCAAATTAGAGGAGCCAAGAGCGATGGCATGTTCTCGATAAACAGTTCTGCAGCTGTTGAAAAGGTCAAGTGGTTTAGCAAGTTCTTGTCTAAGAACAGCTCTTTGCCTCCCAGTCCATGGGGTCACTCCAGATCAGGGGAAAGCTGATTGCACTTAACTGCGCTGACCATTCTTAGGCAAGTAGCATTAAGTTCTGAGTCTGCCTCTTGTCCTTCCTTACGGGACAGAGAACCACCCCTTGCCAAGGAAGGTTCTGGCAGTGCAAGGAAACCCAAGGTGAAGTGCCTTGCGGCCCAGATAATATGAGGAAGTCACCAAATTTGGAAACAGTGGAAGCACTAGATCATACTCCCAGCTTTACAGTCACTACCTCCCGAGCTCCTTCACTTCGAAGCCTACACCATGCTCTGCATCCCTAAAGCATTCTCCCCGTTGGAATCTATAAAATGCTTTATAGATGGAAGGTGTTCAAGCCTAAGGGTCATTTTTTGCCTTCATGCGACTACTTTTCATTAATCCTGCAGTGAAAAGAAAAAGGAAACTGTGCTGAACCAAACATCAGAATACCTATATACTTAATAAATCGGAACACATAGAGTCCTCCACCCAATACAGAGCTTCTACTTTATAAATCTGATTATCACTTCCAGAGGCATCTTTTGTCTGTAACATGGAGTCAATGTTGAGAGAATAATATTTGAGGTCTGACCGTTGAAACTCCAAAATTGGGTGAGATGGACAGACGTCCACTTCTCCAACTATCATGTGAATGTGAGTTGCCTGGGGGTAGTGTTGCACGCCAGGCTCTTCTCTGCATTGCTAGCTGGCTCCTGGGTGGTGGTGCAGATGCTACAGCATTGAAGAGCAAGAACACAGAAGGCAAATTCCAGGGTATGCAGAGCTTCACAAAACCAGTAGAGCTATATCAAACCTGAAAAGGGGTTTTCAAGAGCTAATGCCCACTGAGTGATTGATGCTGACTTTTGTTGGCAGAGTTATAGGTCTAGCTTCGCTAAGACTTACGTGGTCATAAATGGTTAGAATGCCCACTGAACAAACTGAAAATTCTGCTCTTTTCTAGTATGGTCATTGAATAATCATTATAGCAAGACAGCAAGAAATGAAAAGAGAAAGCAATCTTTTTGCTTTTTACAGGCAGATTCCATTTCCCTGTTCCTACGCTCTGTACTTTTCTTCCAAGTGCTTCTTCCTGATAATTTTTTTTTTCTCTGTGGATATTCCTGAAAGACATCCCTTATGCTCCAACTTACTCAAGAATTATACCTTTGGGATCATCAGGGCACCATTGCGCAGGCAGGTCCCCGCACTGAAAATTCCTAATTTGGGTCTATTGCCAGAGAAGTCTGATCTCTTAGTTTTCAGCTGGAGCTGGAGAAGAGTGAGCACCACAGTAACAAAAGGAGAGAACCATGTTGAGACAAGTAAGTGAAACCATTGCTGATATTCAGCTCTGGGGAAAATGGTTGAGGTCCTTCAGCTCTTCAAAACTTCCCCCGAGATAATCAGACTCATGCATAAAGATGTAGGAATAAGGGTATTTATCAAAGGAATCAAAAAGGAATAATCAAAATTTCCACCAATGGGAAAGCAGTTAAATATATACATGTATTTATTGGAATATTAGACAGCCATCAAACATGGGGATGCCATCTGCATTCATCAACATGATAAGATACCCGGAGTATGATTTAGAAATCAAGGCAGGTAACAATAGCATAATCCCATTAAGGTTTTATACCTCTGTGAGTGTATGTGAAAGTATAGAACAACATACTTTCAAGAACATATGAACAATTAACTTGGAATTGTGGATCGTGTTTATTTTCCCGCCTGTATTCTCTAAGTTTTCTCATAATGCATTATTTTTTGCAATAAAAAACAAAGCTATTTCCATTTGAGGAGAAAACAGCTACTCAGCAAGTATTTATGAGCCCTGATGTCTGGGGTGCTGGAGAGTACTAAAAGTTCTGTATGTCATCAAATGCCAATGATGCGTTCTCTCTGTGTTACTCTCATTCCAACTATGGCTTTGGACTTTCAGGCAGAGATGGCTACTTCATCCTCTACAGGATAACATCATTTTGACCAAAACGCTTGCCTTGACAAAGCTGTGGACAATAAATGAATGGAAATTAATTCCATCATTAACTTTAGTACCTTTCTTCTACTGCCTCTGGACCACCAATTTAGGAAAGAAGGAATAAGATCCATTTTTAAGGTTCACAAGTATTTACTAACTGTATCGGACTGACCAAGCCTGTAGCTAGTCTTCGAACATGCCCACACCATGAAACACAGTCCCAGTGTTCGGCTTGGGGCTTTTGGATGACTAATTCAGGGGAAATCCAACTACGCTGGAAAGATTCCAAGTACTCTGAGATGCCAGGCTCTGAAGAGCCCGTGGTAGACACACAGAGCCTGCCTGAAGGAGAGATGCCTCATTAGTCCCTGACCCAGCCCAGTCCAGCCACCCCAGCCCGGGCACCAGACAGGTGGCATGAGGACATTCCCAGTAGCTCTTCCTCCAGCTACCTGACTACAAATGCATGAAAGATGACAAGCCAAAAGCACCCAGCTGAGCCCAGCCAACCCACGGGACTGGGAGAAATAGTATTAAAGCCATTGTCTAAAGCTACTAAGCGTTGGGGTTTGCTATGTCACCATAGATAACCAAATCACCAAGGAACAACCACGAGAAGCTTTTGTTATTAACCCGATCGCCTTCTCCATGTTCCACTTTAATTTGGTTCCCTACAAAAGGTTGAGTAAACAGGGACTCATTTTGATGGGGGCAAATTAGTGTCAGTCAACATGAGAAGTGTGCAGAAGAAGGCATTATACCCATCCAAAGGAAAAAACTTTAAGATCTGATATTTTAAAAGTTGGAAAATCAGGAATACTTATGGAGAACTATGTAAAACGCTTTCATAGATGATGCCTGAGAATACTATGTTTGTTTATGCCTTCCCCCTGCACATACCCACACCCCTTATAGGAACTTAAAATTCCCAGCGCCAGGGAAGGTCTATCACTTAGGGAAGATGAAGGATTACAGCAATTTTAAGACAGTGCATGGGCAGCACTTCAAAATCAGTATAACAGAGTCCATTGGCATTGGGAAGTGACTTGAACAACATATGCAGAAGTAGGGTGAGCCCTCCACTTTCGATTCTAACCCCAGAAATGATGTCCATCCAAGGTGAAACACTAGGGGGACTCCAAAAGGAGTCTGCTCCTGACTCAGCAACATCAACCTGGTTAAGCAATAAGCGAGACCGAGGGGAATGTGCACCTCTGGGTATAACTGATGATGCACTCAAACTGGTAACATTAAGGCCTAGCCAATCTCTAAACTGGATTAAGGCAGATACAAGTCAAATAGTTCCAGGCACTCAGTTGATAGGAGAAATCAAAGAACTCTACAGACCCAACCATATATACTTGAAATAACATTTCCTTTCCCAGAACGTCTGTGTCACAGCACTGCCTGATGACGTAAGGCAAATTTCCTACTATTACGTATATTACATAGAAGACCAGGAAAAATTCAAATGACTAGTTGGCCTAAAAGTTCAGTGTCAGGAACCCATGAAAGCCAAAATATCTGGGTCTTAATCTTTTCATTTAAGCCATCTGGACCCAGCCTCCCCGCAAACCATCCGATTTTAATAATGTGATATTGGCCTTCACGTCTAACCTAGGAATATGGACTACCCGAAGATTGAGTCTGAATGAGCTGAAGATGAAATGAGTCTGAAGATGAACTGAGCTTCTAAGGAGTCTTCGAGACTACAGCACTGTTGTTCTGTTACACTTTGTTCCATTCTATTTGGGACGTGGGATAGCAGAAATAGGAAAGCAAAAAGAGGGTAAATGGTTCAAGCCAAGCTTTTACCTGCAGAGCTTCTATACCTCAAAGCAGCATCCCTGGAACAAAGAATTCCCACGAACAACTCAATTAATATACAGACTCGCTGCACTTTTTTAAATGTCTTTTATTGGTTGTACATTTTCTTGTGAGATCAACACACCATTTCTTTCAAGGACACCTTGCTCCTGAATACGGTACGTTATTTGGCCTAGCTATGAAAGTCATAGCAAGCACTTTGACAGAAAGAGGTGGATGGGTGTCTTTTGCCATTATTCCTGTCTTCTCTATCTTCAAATTGTTGTTTGAGTCAGTTCATAGATTGACACAACATTGAACACAACACACACAGTGTGAAGTTTTGCATACACACGCACAAACATCCGGAGACTGTTACAGTGTCTGCGCTTGCTCCTTCCTCCTCAGCAGCAGTATGAAACTGAAGAATATCCTGAGATAGGAAATCAAAGTATAAGCTCCTCATCAACAGAGGAGTCCCAGTTTGACTGAATGTCCCAATTTCATTATCCTTTTGAGGTCACCATACGAACCATGTAACAACCACTTAGTTTAACATCTCAGCCATTTCCTTGGTCAAAAACACAGAATCAATACTATTTTGTATCACATCAGAACTTTACTCTTCCTCTACTGTGCTCTTAGATCAGAAAAGAGAAGGGAAATTTTAATGTTATGCTTTTTACAAGATACTGTGATTGGAAATTTCACCACAGAATGACCTATGAAAGGCAAAATTATCCCCC
Source organism: Callorhinus ursinus (assembly GCF_003265705.2). Classification (NCBI taxonomy): domain Eukaryota; kingdom Metazoa; phylum Chordata; class Mammalia; order Carnivora; family Otariidae; genus Callorhinus; species Callorhinus ursinus. Next base: position 4,216,431 of record NW_027397112.1, read on the forward strand.
ACCTTTGGCAATGATTAGAATTCCTCGTTCACTGACTGAGAAGAAGCCAGTCATCCAGGCTGTTAAGTATGCCCCACCAATGGTATTTGCATGAAACGATGAATTTCCCAAGAATAAGGACCTAGGACAGGTGGCTTCTCCACATGTTAAAAACAAACATGGCATTTTTAAAGCCACATTATCCCTCAGTTCAGTATATTTCTGCTAATTCTGTCAAAAGTTAACCTACATCAACACCAATGCTTTCATCTACCCCAAGTCCTGTGCATTGGCTATTTCCTTGGTTTCAGGATTTTGAGATAACATCACCGTTTACGATAAGCAGTAGTTCAAAAGAAAACAACAACACCAACAATGCACACAACCTAGATAACAGGAAAACTATGCTAAAATAAAAATGCATGGTGGTCACCAAAGACAACAAAAGGCATGCTTCCCCACAAAACAGGTATTTTTTAAATACAATCCTAGAGCTTGACAGAAGTTATCAATTGATATTCATAATTTCCCTTTCCTGGACAATGGTGAGAAATGCTCTTGCCTGAAGAGAGCAGCCCCACACATTTCCTTATAGGGAAACAGAATGAAGTACATGCTCCCTGACTCCTTTCGCTCTGCAGCTCACAAGCAAAAAGTTCCCAGGGCCAAAGCATCAATGTCACATTCACCTCACAGGCATGGAAACATTCCACCCACATCCTTCACAGGCCTTTATGAACTTCTAATGAATTCCATACTGGGCAGTTCAGTCTGCCTCATTCATAAAGAGAAGATAGTGCCATCCATGAAGAAGAGATGATTTCCACCAGGCAAAGCCAGGAGCACATAATACATAGCAGGAAAGATGGGGGAGTCAGTTAATGAGGGAATCCACAAAATGGTAGTCATTCTGCTATTTCACACTTCCCAGAGACACAGTGCTGGAGATGGGTTTCGAAGGATAGGGGTGCACAACCTCTCAAATCTCCTTTCATAATATTTCAGGTATTAGGAAGAGATTGCAGGGCCTCCTAACTAACATATGGAATTACTTCTTTCTTAGCATCAAGGGATTATAAAGACCAGGCGTGTGTCCACTTGCCCTACAGCTGTCTTCACAATAAACATGGCTTACCAACAAATGCGGGGTGCAACACAGGAGAACAATCATATATACAAATAGAAAAGGTCTATCATAAAATTCACACAATGTAAGGGGGGGACGTATGTATGTTTTTTTTCCTTATAAGACCAGATTAATAACTGGAAGCAGCATTTTTCCGAGACGAAACTAAAGCACAAAGGAATCTGGGACAATCCACCTATTTTACTAAAATTCTTGTAAAGTTCAATTCTGTACAGAAGTTACAACCAGCATCCTATCAGGATTTTCACAAAATATATAGAAAAATGTTTCTGTCTTTAAATAAAGAATCTGAACTACATCCCTAACACCTTTCTCAGCTTTAAATGACCTAATGTGATGATTCTGTGCAGTAAGAAATATGTTCCAATCATGGAAGGTACTTACATAAAGAAGACATTTTTCCTTTAAAAATACCTGTTATTTTACAAAAACATCATTTTGGTTCCTATAGAAAATCACTCAGAAAATAAATTTGAGACTATAGAACAAACTAAACACAGGGGTATGATGACAGAGAAATTGTCTGAATTTTCTTAACTGAACCTCCTCAGGTGGCTTTTTACAGAGAGATTGGCCAAGAACTCCACAAATTGTTGCCAAATGTAACTTTCTGACACATGCAGAGGTCTAAAATGGCTGCCGGAAAACCCTGGCTGTTAAATTTGGTTGAGCAGCTAATGTGTCACTATCAGAATCCACCACAGACCATGTGCGCGTAGAAGACACCTGACAGGTTTCAACCAATGCCGAAGCGTCCCCTTGTGTTCAGTTCGCGACAGGTAAACCACCAGTTTTCAGCTTCTAAAGGCTGTACCAGTTTCCCATTACTGTTCACCTGTGAACCCCAGCGAGGGTAACCGTTAGCTTGACTCTCTCACAGGACCCTTTTCTGTGCCCAAATTGTACTTTTTCCTACAAGTCAATGAACAAAATGGCAATTCCCGCCCCTGCAAATGTAGAAATTTCAATATTCCACGGCCCATCGAGAACCCAGGCTCGCCCCTCCTTGCCACTGAGATCAGGTTATTTGCAACCACTTTAGAAAAATAAGCAATTCAAGACTCTCTATGCCTGGCCATCACATACTGATTGTTTTGCATTTTCTTTCAAAAGATTCATGCTTAAAAATTTAAATAAATGGCCCTCTCTTTTGGCCCTTCAGCCTCCAAGCCCTGTTAGCATCCTGAATGTAGCAGAAGCCAGGGCAGACATTGTTGGCTAGAAAATTTCCCAGATTCTTTGGCGGGTCCTCAAGTAATCATTTCAACCAAAGTTCCCAAGCCTTTAATAGCTTTAGAGACTTTCCAGTTAAGGGGAACAATAATGGTAGCCAAATACTCTGATTGGAGGTTGATGGGGCTTTCAGATGGGCATCACACTCTTCATCCCTCATCAAAATGGTCTTCCCTTCACGACAAGAGACCCCCAGGGGTACCACGGAACATAGTCTATAAACCACTTCGGTGCCCTCTCTCCCCAAGTACCGAACACACACTAGGTCAGACAATTTGAGATCAGAAGAAAATAAAACCACTTTTTCCACACGATTCACTGCTTCTGAAAATGCAAACTAGCTTTGAGTGCTATGTTTTAAGATTTATCAATTCTCCTCTCCTGATGAAGACCTGTAGTGTTTTTCTCAGAACATTCACAGTCCTCTACCTTCTGGAGAAAGTATGCACATCAGATAAGCTTTGGTGTTCACCTTTCTGTCCACGTCAGCCACCAGAACTAGAGATTAAGGGGCTTGGTTTTGTGTTCCTATTTCTTTACCCAGAGGGTAGCTGATCAATGGGTTGTTTACTCTCAAAATGCTGTAAGGCCGCTAATCATTTATCTTTTTTTCTGGGTGTCACCAGTTTAAACTGGTGACTCTGTAGAATCAATAATACTAGGGAAAAAAGAAAATTTTCTGAGATCCAAATCAGTGCCACTCTCTAAATTTCTTTAGAGTTCAGTATTTTTAAGAAAAAAAAAATTAACATTTAGCTTTTTGATAGGTCTTTCCAGAGGAGATCACATCCATAGTGATACTGAAAATAAGTTAAGGGATACACCTGTCTGCCAGCTTCTTCTATCATGGGGACCCTGGTTAAGCATTGCTCCTTGTGCATATCTTTTCTCCCAGGCCCCAAACCTAATTTCACATCACTGTTCAGCTTAAAGTCCAGAGTCTACAGACAATCACCTGAAGCAGGGGCCTGACTTGCTTTGTTGACATACCTTGCGGACTCCAAGACAAACGAATGTTCGTAATGACCAAATGATGCTAACTGCTCATTTCTGGCCACAATTATTTCAGAGGAAGATACCCAATCTAGCAGTCCTTCTGTACAGACCAGATGGAAGTTTTATTATAAGGTCTTACAATCTGAATGAAGGTTTTGCTAAAAGTTCTCTTAGATATCCCTTACATTTTCAAGACTTGCAAACAATGGAATCCATACTGTCAAACCAAGGCAAAAGTGCCAATTCTTAGTTGGATCTGTTCCTTTCCACAGAAGCGTTCAGTCAGCCCGGCTCACATGGGCCTGGTGCAGGACTAACAAGCAAATGCAATCAAGGGAACCAGGAAAGACCGGGTGGCTTGGTCAAAGCCACAAACTCTGGGGGCTAGTTAGGAAGTTCTGCTTCCTACATTAAGATGCAAGTACATGCCTAAACATTCCCGTGCGTTCCCTGAAATCCGTCTCCAAGTAAGAAGAGCATTAGCCTCATTCCTCGAAAGAGACCCCGAATCCCAGAAATGCAGAAGTGGACCCGGGGGAAAACCTGCATGTATCCCGACAAAGAGCCCACAGAGAAATCTTTCCATACTGACACCTCCAAGACAGAAACACAATGCAAATCTCCCCAGACCTCACTGCAAACTCCCGAGGATGAAGGGCTCAGTGTCGTAGTTACTTCAAATAACAATATGAATGATGTCAAGATCCTGACAGTCCCTGGGAACTAGGTTGGATATTTTTTAATTCTATTAACACATGTTTGTGTGAGAGGGGATATTTTTTTCTTTAAAAAAAAAAAATCTCTACCACAAAGTCCTTGACCTTGCTTTGTGTTTCTATTTAGGGCCCAGTCCCCTTCACCTCAGATAGGAAAGAGGCTTTTAGAGAAATTTTGCTTGAGAAAGGAGTTTGGGTCAGAAGCCCAAAAGATAAACCCTGGCGTTAAGTGTTGATTCCAAATGAGTCCATTAGAAAACCCACAGTGGTAGAATTATATTTGCATAGCTTTCAACAGTGACTCTCTAAACATCAGCAAAAGGACTCATCTTCTTTGCAGATACCAGGAACGGGTGGTGAGTGATGTGCTTGGTGGAAAGGTGCTTTCCCCAGAAGGATAATGTCATTTTTGAAGGCTCTAGAATTCAGGTTTTGTTTCCCTAGGCGAAGAGAAGACATTCTTTCAGGTAAATTGCCAGATCGAATACTTAATACTCAGGCAGTTCTGAGTGTCTTTCTAAGTATAATTTATGTTTGCCTGATGATGCAGCAGGAAGAAAACTTGTTTCTGAATAATAAAGAGATGACAGCCTCAAGTCAGATGTGTTGGGCTGTTTTGAGAGAAGAAAGGGGAACTGGGCAGCCTAAGTGGCAGACAGGTCTTTGTATAGGGTTCCTTTGGCAAAGAGGGGACAAGTGCTAATAGAAGGTGAAGCAAATTATAGCTGTTCTGGTCCCAAAGGGAAGGCAAAGCTTACACTAGAGACGAGGCGGCCCAGAAACCCAACCAGGGCTGGCAACCCAAGATCATCACATCAGAAAGGAGGCATTTTGCATCGGCCCCTTAGGATAGAAATTTAGTGACTAATAGGACAGTGCTCAAGGGGTGGGCCTAAGTCTCCTGTCACAGTGAAAGCCCAGAGCTCTGAGTCTGCTTTCGAGCAAGTATTTCGACCCCAAACTTTGTCTGCCTTACTGTCTTCAAAGGTGGCCCAAGAGCTCAGGTGGATGAATTGGAAGATTTTAAGAATTCTATCTGCCTTCTACTTCTGAGGGAGCTAAGACCTCCCAAATTCTCACATCCTAATGCAGTTTAGAGAAAAGGAAAACCAAATGATTAGGGTCTGGGTTCATGATTCTCCCTGCATGGGCATCACACCACAGAGAGAAATGAAATGCAAAGCTCAGAGACACCAAGAAGATCACTGCCGTCTAAGAGAAGCCTGCCTTTTATTTCCAAGTTGAAGTAAGTTATGTGGGCTATTGTATAGAAATGGAAAAAGTAGGTACTCGATCTTATCTGAGGAAAACTGTCCCATTGGCTTCCAGGGCAAGGAATACTTACCTGAGAAAATGAAGAGGCCACTTCCATATGACTGAACCATCTCCCCCCTTCCCGAATTCATTTCCTATGTCCATCTTCCTAATCTGCCTCAATAGCAGCTGAGCTTAATACTCACTAAATGGAAAAACTCTATACACAGAGTTCATCAGTTAGAGTTTTATATTTTGATGGTCTAGCACAGGTGCTGGAAAACCACAGCCTGTGGGCCAAATCCAGCCCATTGCCCAATTTCGTAAATCAAGCCTCACTGGGACACAGACCATGCTCGTTAATTTACGTATTGCTTACGGATGCTCCACGTTCGGCAACAGCAGACCCGAGTTGTGGTAACAGACTGATGGGACACAAAGCCAAAGATACTTACTATCTGGCCCATTACAGAAAAAGCTTGCCAGGCTTGGTCTAGAATGTCACAGTCCACATTCTACAGAGCAGAGATTATTGATCCTATGGGGTCTATAAACTGGACTCCATTCCCCTTCCCTCAACAAAAAATGTTTGCAAAACTATGTGTTCCGTGTACCATGTGCATTTTCCTAGGGAAAAGGTCCTAGCTTTCAACAGATTCCTAAAGAAATCCAGAGTACCCCAATTAAAGCCAAAGAAAACCAAAGAGTATCTTTAGCTGCCAGCATATTTAACCGTGCTAACACACACACACACACACACACCCCTAGACAAGAGGAACACAGACCTTCTCCAATAAAATATCTTTTTTTTTTCCTATTCTAACAGGGTTTGTTTGGTAGTTTCTTCGCCCTAGATTTTACTGTGGCAATTTTGCATCTGAATATGTAAATTTTCAGGGGTCCAAAGATCTGCACCTTCTACTTGCTAATTCAATAAAAACGGAAGATTGCTTTAAGCCAGAAAATTGCCCTCTCAGCCATAGAGAGACATTAAGAAGACAAAATCCCCAGCACAATAGAGGTTTAATTCATTTTACTCGATCTGACCACCAACTCCAGTGAATTCTAGGAATATATGAATCTTCCCTTCAAGGTCGGAGGCAGTCACGTGGCCAAAAAAGCATTGGGGTGGAAAGTCAGGGACTAAGCATGTACTTCATATTCAAGGCTGAAGATAAAGCGTTTCATTAGACAACTTTGGAAGAAACAGAGTAGTTTCTCTCAGCAGAGCTGATGAAGGCTGTTGGCCAACAGAGGCATTTTTAGTGTTAAAAACTATGAAAACATTAGCCCCTCTCCGTCTCCTTTGTCATCACTTTCCAAAGACACTAAATCAAGTGCTCTTAGAGAAACCAGGAACCCCTTTAGTCTCAGCGCTGGCTCCCTCGAATGCTGAGGCTAATGAGTATCTCATGTCCCCAACTAGGACATCTGACATGGCAGAAGTGATCAACAGCAAAGGAAGGTGGGACCACCATTAAAAAGCTAACCAACCAGAGGCGAGCAAAAACAATAATAACCATGATATACAACGAGCGAAGTTAAGATAGAGGATCAAGTAACCTGCATGTACGTACAGGAGACTTCCAACTTCCAACTTCCAACAACTTAAATATGGTTTGTGCATCTCCATTTTTATTTTAAAATTAGTTTAGAACTTATAACAGTTCTCAAAAAAAAAAAAACCCACATTCTAGAATTTAGACTCATAAGACTATCAAGTCATTCTACTTTAGCACAGAAGACATCTAATCACCATGGAGCACATCATTTCTATGGGGAAAATGTATCCCAAGTTTCAAATCAGTATTCCGGGAACATGCCATCTCTGGGAAACTGTAGGTCAATTCTCTCTTTCAAAGGTACTAGACCAGTGTCCTCAACCATGTTGTGCATCAGAATCACAAACGGCGTGTGAGAAAGGCCAATTCTTAGGCCCCACCCTGGACCTTGGCATTGGAAGTGTTCACCAGCTCCCAGTGATTCCAGTGTGCATGAGACTGAGAACCACTGACAAACTCCTCCTCTACCTCCGTATGATTGTTTTGCAAGCTGAGGCCCTGGGCCCCACACACTGGAGAGGCATACACAGGCGAACGAACACACCCGGTTAAGACTATTTCTAAGCAGAAACCACACTGAATAGCAGGTAAGAGTCTCTGACTCCGAGCAAAAAGATGTTTTCCTTTATGTATTTCACCAAAAACTGTCATGGAATGACCTCTAATTCTTTTCTACTACTTGCTTTTTTTCATAAGATGGATGAAGGAAGGAAGTAATACAATTGTGTGTGTGTGTGTGTGTGTTTTTTTCTCTTGATCTCAAAGAGAGAAACTGCCAGATTTAGAAAGGTGGGTGGGAAAGTGAATGGCCATAATTAGTAGGATAACACACCTTTTCTGGCTGGAAAAACATGAGGACAGAGGTAGCTTTCAAGAAGACGAAACTATGTTTGATCAGACAGATATGTTTTGGAACTGGATACAAAGAAGTGAATGGAAGTACCACACTCACTCGGAGCAACTGCTATGAGTAAAACAGAGGTCAAGTACAAGGGGAAAACACGGACACAGAAAAATAAGAAAGAGCACTTCAAAACCTAAAAGGGGAAGAAGGGAGGATTTTAGGGAGCAATAAGCCCCATATCTGTGAACTTGAGGCAAAGAAAGAAACAGTGAACTCTCTTCTTTGTTTTTAATGTGAATTCTCCATCCTTGTCCTCCAAGAATAGGCTTATATCAACCCAATGTCCAAAAGCAATGTTTCCTTGTTATTATCAGTCTACAATTTCCCTGTATCACTTCACTCCTTTTTCCTCAAGGAATCTAGAGAACGCAGCGGCATATTTAGCCCTGAGAAAGGGCTTTCATTGCATTGTCCACCTGCCAGGGACCTACAAGGGCACCTGCCTCCTCCAGCCGAACGAGCTACTGTGTGCTGCTGGAGAAAAATGTGGCCTCACCTCAACCTGTGGAAATCTGGCAATCTATTCCAAGGAACGAATTCAACCCTCCCCATTAACTCCTCACCAATGAAAGAACTTTCATTGTCTTCTATTGCAGCCCTCCCATTAATAGTAAGGCTTCTTTATTGAACAAGAAATAAAAAAGAAGAAGAAGAAAGCAAAAGGGTATGTGAAGGATTGCCACAAAGGCAATCCTTGTGGCTTATACATCGTAAGGAGGGGCAGAAGCAAAAGAAGGCACCGATTCTCTATGTGGTTCAACATGATATCTCCTCTCAGAATTGACACATGTCCTCTTTACTAGATAGAGATGTTCACAGAAGCCACTTGGCAGAGCTTGTGACTTATCAAATACACACACACACACACACACACACACAGAAGGAGAGCTAGGTGATATAAAATCGCATCACGGATCACCTTCCATTAATACCACAAATGCCAAGAGAACCAAATTCGTGACTCTGAGATCAAAGTGATTTTATGTTTTCCAAAGTTAGGAAAAGGGTATGACCGGGATGGCTCGCCACTTCCCCTGAAATATTGTGGTTATGCCCCAGGAGTTGAGCAGAAATCCAAGGACGTGGCAAGTAGCCACCACAGCTGGAACAGGGAGGTTACAAGAGGGGTTCCTTGTTGATACTGTACAATACTCTTAAAGATGCATATTAAATAATTTCTTCTGGACCACAGACACGATTGAACTGAAAAAATAAAAGCCCTATAAATACTGCCAACCCAACCTTGTCTTTTGTATCTCCCTCCTTGCATAAAATAGCATCTTTGCAAAGAAGCGCTGAAACATAAATATTAAAATAATAAGTGGGACAAACTACAGATCTACTTACAATTTCATCACTACGGTAGCACCTTGTGACCAGGGCCAATGCATTCATTTCGTAAAGAACAAGAGAAGTCTGAGAAGCTTAAGGACTCATATGACACCTCATTAAATATTTAATCACCTTTTTAAGTCCTAAGCCTTTGTCATATTTCATCCATCTAGACAGTTCATTCTATACTAGAGATTCCAAGGCCCCCTTTGGAGGGGGAAAAAAAAAAAAGAAAGAAAATGGGGAGAGGAAAAAAAAAACCTTCTGAGAGGCAGGATTAAATTATCTCAAAGATGAGTTTCTATTGGCGCTTTAGTGAACCTCTTCACCCTGTAAACCCACCAATCCACAGGAGGGCCAACCGACTGAGTCCATGGTACTTAGTCTCCAAGAATCAGTTTTACAAAAGATGCCACGTCTGTTGCTTTGGATTCGTGTAGGGTGAAAAATGGATGTTGCTGGGAAAGAAAAGAAAAACACATGGTATTAATATTTGCCACTGACAATATAGGAGATTAGCAACTTCATAGATGTATTTGGTCAACAGGTTCAAATAACCCCTATCGGGGTTAAGCTGGACTCTTCCTACCTCTTCCCAAATCAAGCACACATCTAGTGATGTGGACCTTCTAAAGATACCTTTTATCTTGTGTTGTACCCCTCCCAGGTTGATATCTGTTTCCATGACAGAGTATCTACTGCTTTGTGAAATAAATCTGTAATCAGGATACCTAAATCCCACCTGTGGTGAAATACAAGGATTTGGGCAAAGATGGCCCAAACTCTGATTTACCCGTAACCCTGTCCCCTACAAAGTAATTTTAGACTGATACAGGAAAATAATGAGAAATTTCATAGATTTGTGCACATCGATTTCTCAGGAAATGGATGGTAGAATGAGAATCCAATTGGGTAGCACAGCAAATGAGCAAGGTAGTGTTTCGCCGGACGTTGGAGAGCTAGTTTGGACTGATACAGTTAACAAAGCCACTCTCTAAGCCACATTGACAGCCACGAGTTACACTTATGTCTCTCTTGATGAAGAGTTGATCCATGTGGAAAATAATGTTGACTGCCAAACTCTAGGTATGTGCAGGGAAACTCAACTTGGAGATTAAAGATTGAAAAGGAAAAAAAAAGAAAAAGAAAAGAAAAGAAATGGTCTCTATTCACACAGCTTTCAGATTAAGCAAACTTTACAAAAACGCCAGGGTTAGCAATTTGCTGGGGAAATAGGCATAGTGGGTCCAAGAAGCCACACATTCCAAAAAACAGTTCTGAAGAGAATGAAACATTTTTCTCTGCACCAGTACAACCCTCCCGAAAGGCTCAATTTTGTTACGGTTAGTTCCCGGCTGTCACCCTGGAACCTCACACCTCTAATTAAAAGGATACATCAGCTGATGAACCACAGTGTTCACAGTGGAAACAGAATCAAACCAACAAACCAAAAAGGACGATTCCTTCTGATACAACCCAGTGCCATGTACCGCCCCCCCCCCACCAGTCACGGCCACCTCCCTGATTGTCTGGTGGTATTATTTTCAGGGACTAGGTTGAACAGCTAAATAGGAACGTTTTTGCATGCAGACATGTAGATGAGTCACTCCGTTTCCCCCTGCCGTTGGGGATGTTAGTTTATAACCTTCTTGTTGCCTAGCTGTAGGTTTTCTAATTATATTTGTTTTAAACCTGACAGCACAGGGCTACATGAGTCAGCTCTGTGGGGAACTGAATGCCCACCCGTAGAAGTTTTAGGAAACAATGCAAATGGGAAAGGAACAAAGAAATAAAACCCAAAATGAAGGTAGGTGGTCACTGCTAAGTATCGTGATTCAAGAAAATGATAAAGACGCTTTCTGCTCTGGCCCATCTGGAAGATACAGGTTGGGCGTTGGCTCACAGCCTCATGCCCACCGAATTCACTGAAGATGCCGGGTCCTTCACCCTGAGCTCCTTGTACAAATAAACAGCAGCGTTACTTCTGATTACTAACCTCTTACACAGCACACTTACCAAGTGCTTTTACCATCATGCTCATTAGCTTTCCCACATCCTCTTGACATTTGGTGATCTTTTAGTGTACTTAAAAGTTTTTACTATCAAAACAGGACATGTCAAACCTCAGAGTGTCTCAATGACTACTTTCGATGCCTGCCAGCCCCATCTTGCCTCTGGTTCTGCTCTGGCTGCTAGCTCAGTGAATGTAGCCTTAGTCTGTGAATGAATCAAATAACTTGACCTAAAGTTTTTACAGAAAAAATCCGCAGGCATCTTTCAGTTTATTCTCTGGGTAAATGCTGTGAGAGGCAGAAGGCAGGGGGCGGGGGAGAGAGCAGGCAGGCACGCCAAAATGGAAAGTGTGACTCGCCTTCTTGTGTGGGTTTTGAGGCTGTGAAAGGTTGGGAGGGAACCCAGTCCCCTCTATAAGCAATGGACTAAGAATAGCAAGGCCAGCAACTGGGAGGTGAGCAAAGAGGCACCATGGATTCATCCCCAGGCTGGGTTTCTCAAAAAAGGAGCCAGGTACAGGAAAGGAGGACATTACCAACAGTCGTGCCTCGAGAAAACATGGAGATCCAAGAACACACACTACCAGGAACATCTGGGCAAGCCGCAAGTACCAATGGTCGCCATATCTTCTACACAACACGTCACCCCTTAAGACTATGATTTTCTAGGGGTTCAGTCATCCTTGCTTAACACTATGATTTGATCTAGGACTTCCCGGATATTTGAAGAACATAATCACCTCACTGGGCAATCACTTGCATCAGCTGATTATCATTTCTGGTGGTTATCATCTGGGACAGGGGTCAACAATCAATGGTCCAGGGGCCAAGTCTATCCCACTGCCTATGTGTGAAATAAAGGTTTTTGGAACACAGCCGCACCATCCGTTTACGTACTGAATATGGCTGCTCTCTCACAGCAAAACAAGAGAGTTGAATAGCCACCCACAAAGCCTAAAATATTTACTATCTAACCCTTTACAGAAAAAGTTGGCTGGTCCCCACTCTAGAGGAACACATCCTACTGAGTCATGTCCCCCAGTGGGAGTTTGAGAGAACAAGCACATGAGATGATGTGAAAGCATGTATACCCCTCAATCCAAGTTGGGGGGTGGGGGGAGCAGTTGAGATTTCTATAAAGAGGTACACGTCTGTGTTGGGGCCTTAATTATACCACCCTTCACCTGGAAAAAAGGATTTTTTTTCCCCCTTTCTTCACCAACTCCTACAATTTAAACAATAGTCTCTCAGCATGAGTTTTCCCAATGCTAAAGTCAAAGAGTTTGGACTCAGATTTTCCACTTAAAAACCTCAATTCCACAGGAAAGCAGAGAGCAGTTATAGCCTTAGAAGGCAAGTCCATTTCCAGTACCACACAGACTAGTGTCCTAAAAAGAAGTGGGGGGAGGGGGGTGCACATGACTTTGCAACATTAATATGTAGACCATAAAAGACCATAGCATTAGAACATCCTGGAAAGTGGAATGCAACATCAGTATAGCATACACCCGAGTATACTAAGCTAGAACTCAGCAATTTTTTTCTCAAGTATGTTCCTCTGAAACCTCTGATTAGAGGTCACTTGGAAGGAAATAAAAATGTTCTGCATTTTAAATAGCCAGAAATATATAGAAAATGCTCTTTTATCTGAAAATAGGGACAAATAAGGCAAGTTTACAGTAGGAGTACAGGCTTCCCAAGACACCCCAGAAATCACTCCATGTCCATTGCACTTGATGTGAAATCAATTTGAAAATGCTCTGCGGGTTGCATCAGCATACCCAAAAAGGAGGGTAGCTGAGACTAAAAAGTTCCCTGACTGGCTATTAAAAATATCATCAGGGCGATAAAAAAAAAAAAAAATACACACACACACACATACACACACACACATACATTCAGGAGGAAATGTACAACCCAAACATGTGGTATGCTGAGATTTTCTCAAGCATTATGCCTTTTCTCCCTCAACTGTGGGTCTTGATCAACAGCCAACAGAATGCTGAGAACCCAGGGGATGCCTTTCCAAAGGGGACAATTGAGAGCCCAAGGAGACCACCTTGTCTATCCTAAAACTCTCCCCAGTGTTCCTTTACAGTCCCCCAATTGAAGAATGGTTCAGACTTGAAATCTCCAGGCTGCACTCTCTTTTCTTTTCTCCAGCTTTATTGAAATATACTTGACATATAACATTGTGTAAGTTTAGGTGTACGTGACGATTTCATACACTTCTATATTATGAAATAATTACCACAATAAGGTTAGCTAACCTCACACACCTACCATTCTTCTTTTGTAATAAGAAGCTTTAAGATCTACTCTCCTAGCAACTTCCAAGTATGCAATACATTATTATTAACTATAGTACCATGCTATACACATTCTATCCATGGTGTCGCCAAAGGCAGGCTTTCTCTCTTTTTTATGGCTGAATAATATTCCATTGTAGGTGTATGTGTGTGTATCATATTTTCTTTACCCATTCATGCACTGATGGACACTTACATTGTTTCTAGGTCTTTGCTATTATAAATAACACTGCCATGAGCATGCCGATGTGGATACCCTCTGAAGATAGTGATTCCATCTCCTTCAGATATATACCCAGAAGTGGGATGGCTGGATCATATGGTATTTCTATTTTTAATTTTTTTGAGGAACCCACATGCTGTTTTCTATACTGTCTGTACCAATTTGCATTCCCAACAAGAGTGCACAAGGGTTCTTTTTTCTCTACATTCACACCAACACTTGTTATCTCTTGTCTTTTAATGATGGTCATTCTAACAGGTGTGAGGTGGTATCTCATTGTGGTTTTGATTTGCATTTCCCTGATGACTAGTGATGACGAGCACCTCTTCACGTACTTGTTGCCAAAAATCAAGTGGGATTACATCAAACTAAAAAGCAGAAACTAAAGAGATGATCAACGAAATGAAATGTCAACCTACAAAATGGGAGAAAACATTTGCAAACCACAGATCTGATAAGGGGTTAATATCCAAAATATATTTTTAAAAAACTCATACAACTCAAGAGAAAAAAAAAATCTCATTTTTTAAAATGGGGAAAGGACCTCAAAAGACGTTTTTCCAAAGAAGATATATAAATGGCCAATTATCTATTTGTAGATAGTACATGACACACTTTTTCCATGTCAGAGCCACCTCACCACACCATTTGTTAAAAGATCTCAGGAACCTATACTTCTAGGACCTGCCCTGAGTGGGTCTTAAAGACTGAGCACTACTTATCTTGGGGTGGGACAGAAGCAAGCATTTAATGCCTGCTGAATACCTGTGCTCCAGGAATAAATGTCAATCTTTGCTCTTATCTCTCCTGAACAAAACTCTTCCTTCCCCTGCTAAAATTAAAAACTTGATAACTGAAACAAATCTAAGGAATGGTTAATGCAAATTAGTAAGTAGTTACAATTTTATCATATTTCCCCCAATATGTGTTTCAACATATACTTCGATAAAAGTTTCCAAGTTTTGCCCCTGCCATCTACACTGAAGAATCATTTGTAATTAGCTTAAAATTATAGTTACAACAATTTAAGAGAAACTATTTTAAAACAACTCTTCTGAGGTCTTATTTTCACTCTTTTTTTTCATAGATAGTACAAATGGTAAGCTGTGAATGCAGAGGTAATATAATTCAAATTAATAAGGCTTGGTCTAACTTTTTTCCACTAACATGAAAACCAAAAGGAGAAAACAGTCTTTCCTCCCTAAACACCCATCAGAAAGCAGCCTGTCCAAAGAATCCTAAATATTTTATCAAAAATATCTGTGTTTTATAGCCAAACTGTGGAAAGAGCCAAGATGTCCATCGACAGAGGAATGGATAAAGAAGATGTGGTATATATACACAATGGAATATTATGCAGCCATCAAAAGGAATGAGCTCTTGCCATTTGCAACGACGTGGATGGAACTGGAGGGTGTTATGCTGAGTGAAATAAGTCAATCAGAGAAAGACATGTATCATATGACCTCACTGATATGAGGAATTCTTATCTTAGGAAACAAACTGAGGGTTGCTGGAGTGGTGGGGGGTGGGAGGGATTGGGTGGCTGGGTGATAGACACTGGGGAGGGTATGTGCTATGGTGAGCGCTGTGAATTGTGCAAGACTGTTGAATCACAGATCTATACCTCTGAAACAAATAATGCAATATATGTAAAGAAAAAAAAAGAAGAAGAAGATAGCAGGAGGGGAAGAATGAAGGGGAGTAAGTCGGAGGGGGAGACGAACCATGAGAGACGATGGACTCTGAAAAACAAACTGAGGATGCTAGAGGGGAGGGGGGTGGGGGGGTGGGTTAGCCTGGTGACGGGTATTAAAGGGCACATTCTGCGTGGAGCACTGGGTGTTATGCACAAACAATGAATCATGGAACACTGCATCAAAAACTAATGATGTAATATATGGTGATTAACATAACAATAAAAAAATTAAAAAAAAATTAAAAAAATAAAAAAAAAACTAATGATGCAATGTATGGTGATTAGCATAACAATAAAAAATTTAAAAAAAAATCTGTGTTTTCCTCATTGCTGAAATCCTTTAAATCATGCCTTCCCTCATTTATATTAGTAATTGATGACTCTTGGTATCTTGAGAACCTGAAAATGTAAATTTTGGGGCACCTGGGTGGCTCAGTCATTAAGCGTCTGCCTTCAGCTCGGGTCATGATCCCAGGGTCCTGGGATGGAGCCCCACATTGGGCTCCCTGCTCCGCGGGAAGCCTGCTTCTCCCTCTCCCATTCCCCCTGCTTGTGTTCCCTCTCTCGCTATATGTCTCTGTGTCAAATAAATAAAATAAAATCTTAAAAAAAAAAGAAAATGTAAATTTTATTGGCATCATTTCGTCCATATGATGACAAGATTACCAAAATGGAAAAAGTTGCTAAGAAAGGTGACCTGCCCCAGTCATACTAAAGAAGGACTTAGGATACGTGAAGGATTTAGAACACACTCTTTTTTGCTTGAATTCACTTCCGGTCACCAACGTCTCAATGAACCAGCTCTCCTGATACAGTTGTTGGATTATAATTTAGGTCTTAGTCACTTTACCTTTTTACTAGCTGTTGGTTTGGACAGGTTTACACCACTAACAATACGTACCATAAGCTCTGGATATGTTGGCCGTTCTTTGGAATTCTTCTTCAAGCTTAAAGAAAAAAAATTAATCACATTAAAATCTGAGATTTCAATCTGTATTTTCACCAGACTAGGGTTTCAGAATCTGCAGAAGACTAAACATAACCAGCTTTAAAAGGTACTGAATACATGAATCTCCTATCCTGACTCTTCTCTTCTGTTACACATAAAATTATGTTTCAAATCCCTCTAGGTATATCTTCATAGGAAGCACGGGGGGGGGTGTGTGTGTGTGCGCGTGTGTGTGTTTACTTTCTTTCTGATACTTTGCCAATGACATACAAACTAGCTTTTCTGATCTACAGCCATCACATTCCAAAACACATATCTACTTTCCTTCAAAACAATTTTTCAGGGCGCCTGGGTGGCTCAGTCGTTAAGCGTCTGCCTTCAGCTCAGGTCATGATCCCAGGGTCCCGGGATCGAGCCCCACGTCTGGCTCCCTGCTTGGCGGGAAGCCTGCTTCTCCCTCTCCCACTCCCACTGCTTGTGTTCCCTCTTCCCTCTCTCACTGTCTCTGTCAAATAAATAAAATCTTTAAAAAAAAAAAAACAATTCTTCTTCCACCCCCACTGGCAAAGAAATTGGCAGGTGTTTCTTACATTACATGTTATCTTTTCGCTATCTTTGATGCATGGTTCTCCTTGCTTCCGATTCCCTTGAATGTGTGATCTGCTTTTATAGACTCCTAACCAAACCCACCTGAGACAGAAGCAACACCCCCGTAAAATGTCTAAAGTAATGCTACTTGTTTACAACCTCCTGGCTAATGAAAAAGAATGTACACTCAGCCAGTGACTTTGCAATGATTCTTCTTAGAAATTCTTTGTGGTCACGCGCTACTGTCGCGTGGCTCCCATTCTGTATACCCAACTATCTGTATACACAAATGTTTTAATGGCATTTGATACCAGAGGCAACAGTAACAAAACAGCATTAAGAAGAGACCAGCCCCTCACCTCTATCCTCAGCCCACCCCTGTATCCACCCGTGGCCTTAAAATGGAAAAAAAGAAAATAAGTGGTTTATTAGGAGTTGGAACCCCAGGTTACAGAATGAAGAGAAGGATGGTTCTGAAAACTGTGGTTTGCAAGGCAACCTAGACATCCCTCTGCCCACCGGGCCACCGAATCCCACATGATGGAAAGGAACGCAGCCTGGCATTGAAGAAACCAAAATGTGACTGATCATTAGGGTTGCTGGGATTTGTGCCAATGGGTCCTTTTGAGCAGATGAGACCTAGTATGTGTGACATGAGCTCGGCTCCACCCCCATGGTGTAATAATAATGAGGAGAGGGGTCAAGGTATGGAGCCATAAGAGAGTGAAGTAGTTGAGACGCTTTGAGAAAGTGTGGTATAAAACAAAACGAAATGAAAAAAAAAAAAAAAGAGAGAGAGAGAGAGAAAGCTTTTGAACCAAAACAACTTAAAGCAGCCTACCAGTTTATTCCAGGCAATGCTGTGGGTAGAAGCCAGGGAACCTGAGACAGGGTACAGTAGATGTGAGGAGAGAAGTTTTCAACCTGGAACTGAGGGCAGATCTAGGACCTAGTGACCTCAGTGACCAGACAACCTATGAGAGAAAGTTTCGTCTCAACTGAGGATAAAAATAAGAGTGAATTAGAAAGAGGAATTATCAACTGTCAAAGTCAGATTGATCATGGGAATGTGTGCTTGGCTGAAATGAATGAGATCTTGGAAATCCCACTTGGGACTCTGCACGGGTCTACGGCCTGACATTCTATAAGGCTTTTTTGATGGTTCTCAACTGCAGGTGATTTTGCCCTCCGGGGGATACCTGGCAATGTCTGGAGGTATCTCTGGTTGTTGATACACCTGGGGGCGCCTAGCGGCATCTCCTAGGGGGAGGCTCGGGATATTGCTAAACATCCTATAACACACAGCACAGTTGCCCACAACAAAGAATGATCCAGTCCCAAAAGTCATGAGTGAAGAGGTTGCAAACCCCTTGGGCCACGTGGACGAGGGCATTCCTCCTCATTGCTGCCTTCTATGCCCTGCTCGGAAATGAAATTCACTTAGAAGCCCCTCCCACTGATTCGTCTGTCATTTGCACACATTCTCAACACTACCAGCTCTCTCTCCCTGAACCCTGGGAAGCAGAAGTTTTCTTTCTAAGTTCAAGAGCTAGTTCACCTAGAAGGAAACAGAGAAGAAGAAATGTGATCCCAGGAGTAATGCTGACTCACGCACAAACCGTGGTGAAGAAAACAGGCTAATGTACAAAAGCGCTGAATTTTCAGCTACTGTTCAAAGCCAGTCAAAAACCAGAAAGTCTTCTCCATAATCTGAACAATTTAACTTGCTAGAAGCAATCATGAAAAACATAGACGCCACCTTAAATCCACACTCAATAGTGACGTGCTTGATTTCAGGTGTCTCTACTTAGACGGGCGCCTTAGGAACTCCTTGGACCAGGGCTGAGCATCGACTCTGCTAACATCCATTCTCCTTGAGGACCATGACCCACCCTTCCACTACTAGCTTCCACTGGTTAGCGACCAAACCAAAGGGAAGACAGAAAAAGAGGCTTCTTCCTCAAACATCAGCACACTGGCCTCTTTTACCAACCAGAGATCTTTGTGATGTTTGCTGATTTTTGAACTTCCATTTACTTGATAATGAAAGAAGACTCTCTCCTCTCATCAGGTTGAGGAATGTAAGCACTTCCATTTTTTAAGGAGAGATCATTTTGAGTCGGGATAGCTTATCTTTTCACTTCTGGAACAGTTTAAGAAAATTTCTCTGGAGTTGTTGTTGTTTTTTGTTTGTTTGTTTGTTTGTTTTGTCTGTATAAAGAAAATGTGGGGAAAGTACCCCAAGTTAATGCATCAGAAAATGTTTCGAATTCCTGAAACCTCAGGGCTTGCCGGCCGATAGGCTTTCTTGACTTACGGCCTCTGATTAGAAGGCTCAAAATTTACCACAAGCACTATTGCAAAGCATTCATGGAAAATACTTACACAGCAATCCAAGGCTGTTTATTGAATTAATATAACTGATAAAGCCCATTCTCTCCAACTTTTTAAATTGAGAACACTTCAAAACATTGGCTAAGAATAGCAAAATACTCAGGATAAGGTTGGGGGGGTGGAAAGCAAATTTTCCATGTTTGATAGGAAGTGCTTGAAATTCAGGATAAAATAACAACCGTGGAGTTCAAAGCTACACCAATTTCTTTTTGGACTGGAGTCAGACTTTTGAATTTTCAAGTGGCTTGTCATTTTCAAGCGTGCAATTAGCTAACTGCTCTAATTCCTCTTCCAAATGCCACAACACACGCTTCTGACCGTAGCTGACACTAAAATACAGCTTCATGCTGTCTTGAGAATTGCTAGCTTGAAGTTTGTGCTGACCAGAGGATTTCTGCCTATTTGAATTCCCCCTGATGGCTTCCAAGAAGGGCTATGTGGTGCATCCACAGAATAAAAACACGTTGCGCCTCTCAAGCCCATATATTTGTCATAAGCTAAATAAACATCCAGAGCCTCTGTTTACTCTTCTTCCTGAACAAGTCGAGAACTATATTTGATTGTCTCTGTATTATGTTTGTTCCTCTGAGTCAGTATCAACGTCTGAGGGGGCTCCAACACACTCCAACGTGCCATCAGGCTGGTCAGCTGGGCACTGAGCCTCTCAAACAGGCCTGAAGGAAAAGCAAAAAAGAAGTCAGGCTGTTTGGGCACACGGCAGTTGGGTTTCCAGAGACTTCCTTCAGTCACCGAGCCTGTGAACCTATAGGAAGAGGTTCTAGAGAGAAGCGTAAGCCTGCCACAATCCCCTTTTTCCTTTTTAGATCCTCCTTTGTTCATCCTCTATTGGACTAGAATGTAAGGCTTTTCTATGAGACTTCTCAATTATGAATCCCAAAACAAGGCCTTTATGGACAGCACCGCCTACTCTAGGAACACTTCAAAACCCCTGTGATAAGAAAGCGAAAAAAAGACGAGGAAATGTCATTCCGTAGTCCTATTTCAAAATAAGTACAGAAGGGAAGGGTTGGTAGGATATCATTGGTATTTCCTTAAAGTCCGTAAGGCATAAATGTCTCAACTTGCTTCCCTCTCCTACCCAACCCCCATCCTCCCACCCCACCCCGAGGATGCTGTCTCTCTGAAGCTACTACGAAAAAACACATCAGCTGGGGCTCCGTGCTCTAGAGGTAACTTTGGGTATGAGAGTGATAGCCTGCTAGTGCTTTCTACTCCCCTCCGCAGACCAGGATTACTGTCAACTCACAAACAGTGATCAGAGGAGACTGAAAGCCAAGCGGGCTCCCTGGAAAAGGCTGTGCCGTGTGGAGCAGCACGGCGAGGGAGGCGGTCATCAAACGCTTACTTAGCATGCACCCCAGGAAAGGTCACAAATCCTCTGACAGATGACCAAGGCTGTGGATAACGCAACCTTTCTCTTTTAGTTCGACACTCCGCCCAAAGACAGAGGCAGGAGATAAAACCACCGATGTATCTATCTCGAAATTTGGGATTCATCTTTCACTTTCCAAATCTGTATTCCCCTTTCCCCACTTAACCACAAAAATAGGGGCTTTCTGAGAAGTCTTGAAGGATCAGAACCTGACTATGTCATGAAAATTCAAAAAACACATGGAGGTCACTCCAAAAAGGGTCCTCTCATGAACGGGTATCTCAAATCCTGCTGCATACATGGGAAAATGGAGGAATAGAAGGGGGGTAAGTCGGAGGGGGAGACGAACCATGAGAGACGATGGACTCTGAAAAACAAACTGAGGGTTCTAGAGGGGAGGGGGGTGGGGGGATGGGTTAGCCTGGTGATGGGTATTCAAGAGGGCACGTTCTGCATGGAGCACTGGGTGTTATGCACAAACAATGAATCATGGAACACTACATCAAAAACTAATGATGCAATATATAGTGATTAACATAACAATAAAGAAATTTAAAGAGAAAAAAAAAAGAGAGAGCCTTTTCTTCCTAAGGAAATAGAAGAGGGTGTTCTTAGGTAGTCAACTTTTGCACCCTTTCCATCCACTCAGCTCCAGATCAAACTTAAAACCATCAGTAATAAAACAAGCGAAATAACTACCTTGCTCCTGGAAGCAGGTGTGTACCTGTAAGCTATACACAGGAAAAATGAAATCGCTTCCATTAAGATCTAAGCCATTCCTAGAGTCCTTTTAAAAAAAAATCAGCACTGTGTTTTTGAAGCATTAGACAACTTTTCCAACTCAGTGGACTTTAAAACACAGTTCACACTAAGGGGGTATCAAAAAATATATATATTGGTAATTTATGGGAGGCAAAAAGCTATTATTGATCGGCTATCTGAAATAGGAGAGCCTGTACTCTTAAAAAAAAAAAATCCAAGAGAGGATCATTAAGAATGCTGATAAATTCAGAATTAATGCTCCTCTTCTTCTTTCCAATTCTCCTACCAAAAAAACGACTCACTATTTTACACAGTGGATACTCTTAAATGTCAGATTCTACAGGAACTACAACACGGAAAGTTTGAATAATTATTCTTGGAAAACTTCAAAGTTTAGATGATTTGAGTTTTGTTTCTATTGTTATATATATAATATATATAATATATAAATACAAATATATATATATATATATAAAATATATATTTTGGCAAACCCCATAAGCAAGCCAGACTGGCTGGCATGATTATGAGTAAAAGGACACAGGTTTAATAGCAATTAACAGAATTAGTGGTTTCGGGAAAGCTAGAAAATATCTACGGCTCAAAGTTTTTAAATTAATGAACCTTGGTAGCTGGGACAAAAATTGACAGAAAACAAGAGGGGAACAGAGAGGCCTCTGAGGTCTCTGAAGATGTTGGCAGTGTTCTAGGGGGCGGAGCGTAGGCACAGGGTGGTCGCCATACAAAGAGCAATAATAAAGTATCCGGATTGTCCACATACGTGTGCATACGTTAAAATTAGAAAGCACTATTTCTCAAGGTTTTTATTTTTTAAATATCCCTAAAAAACTTTACTGCTCTGAATCTTTAGGGGAAATTCTAAGTAAGAGGAAAAAATACACTGGGGAGAGAAAAAGTAATTGCATGATTTTTAAAAAATAAGTTACAGAAGAAAAACAGGTTTTGAAAAGGAAGCAGTTGATATCAGGTCCACAGACCATTGGGCAAAATTAGGGGTTCTCGCCCCAGCTGTAGAGTAGCCTGATTTGAGAACATTTGAAAAATACTGATATTCAGGACCCTTCCCAGATCCATTAAGTCAGAATGTCTGAGGGTGTGGCCCAAGCGACAGTACATTTGAAAGTTCTCCGGAGGTTTACAAACAGCCAGAGTTGACAACTATTGGAGTAAACTGGCGATTCTCAATAGGGCAGCTCTGCTTTCTCAAGCTTTTCAGCCTTGTTCTTACCAAGTTTTCCAAAGTACCCAGCCAGAATCCTGGGGAAAGGGGAACAGGCAGGAGAAAGGTTACAGGGAGGAGAGTTTGACAAGACTTCCCTAGATAAGATCCTTCCCCTTTACCACTCCTCTTGAGAACTACTGGTCTGAACTATCCAAGATGACTCACCCCTTTTCCTATGTGACCTTTAAACATTTGAGGATAAGGAAAAAGAAAAAAAAAAAAAAAAAACAACAACAAATACACAATAAAAACAAGTTCTTGAATCCAGAAGGCAAATCTCAACCTGGCCGGTGTGCTACCCCATCCAGCACATTCGCTCAAGGAGAGCAGAGGGGAGGACACACCTCAACAGCCCCGAAGAAGTGTTCCGTCAGAGGTGCCCAACAACACACTGTACTCCAGCCCACGGCCCCAGCCCCTCTCTAGCCATTTGGCCAAAACTAAAACAAAAACAAGCCACAGTAGGCCAGCCTCATACATCATCAGGGCAAAATACCAGGGGTGACATGGGGGCCAGCGCTAACAAAAAGTCCAAGAGGCCTTAGTTTCACAAACAACAGACCGTTGCTTTGTCTCGTCATGCTTCCCAATAAAAGCTGCATTCAGAACACTTCTTCGAACGAGCACAGAGGCCAAGGAATGATAACCTTGAGGAGCTGTGCTGTCAAGTGGCCCTCAGAGGCCCAGCTCTTCCGTCAGCAGGGAGCGGCCAGGATCCCTCCCCTCCCAGGGTCACAGCGGGGCTGGGCACTATCTGCTTCTGCAGGGTGCCCATACAGACGAACGCCATTTTGTGCTTTCCTTTTGGTGTCGTCTTCCAGGAACACTTGCGATGGTCCTTAGTACCAGGATACACCAGGCAGTACGGTCACCATGCATGCCCTCCTACTTTCCTCGATTCCCCTGACAATTTCCACAGAAACAAAGTCTACATTATTAGCATGACTCCTTCCATTTTTCCACTCCTCAGACCCCCAGTACTGTCCATTGCACCCTCACGGGCAAGTGTATCCACAGTTAACAAGTGTTGTGTAGGGGGCAGCCTACAAAACATACAAAACAGAATGTCTTATCTCCACTCCACCACCCTAATCCTCCAACCGTCCAACCACTCTTCTCTTGATGCTCCAATCAACATCAAAAGAGCTTATAGCTCTCATCAAGGAGTTTCTCGCTCCTGTGACATGAAGCGTGATCTTTTTTCTGCTTGGAATATCTTTCCCTACCCTACTTCCCTGGTCGCTTGGAAAAATCCCTCATAGGATCTTCAGCATAGAATTTATCTCCTCCAGAAACTCTATCCTAATGCCTTTCCTCTGAGTTCCCCAAATACCCTGTGCATGGCTCCATCCCTGGACTTGCCATATGGTATCATAATCACGGATTGAAGAGACTCCCCTACTCGACTCTGAGTTCACTGAGGGCAGGGACTGGGATAAAGGCATCTTTGTATCTCCGGCATCGAGGGCACACTCCATACATGCTTTTGGAATGAATGTATGCGTAATGGATCAAGACCAACGGAGGAAGTTCATGAGAACTCCTCTTCTTCCTTCACACTGGCATTTGGCAGAGGAGGCTTTCTTACCACTGTGAGGTAAAGTCAACAAACTCTTCGGAGAATTTGTCTGCCGGGAGTTGTGGTGAGGGTTCCTCGACCACCTGTTTGAGCTGCTGGAAGGGGGTTCCCCAAGAGTCGTAGGGAAACCGAAGGATCGCCAACTCAATCTAGAGGGGAGAAAAACACAAGAGGACAACCGCTGAAACGGAACCACTTTAGGGCATCTGCTGGACTCTTCTGTTCCAGGAGAATCCGAGGGAAATACAGAGGTGAAGTTCAAGTAAAACTTGGGGAGACATAAACTAACAGTATGTTCTCTACTCTTCCCCAGTTCCTAGTGCTAGGGAGTTTTGAACATTATCTTACTGGAGGCAGCCAATTAAGCTTATCTATAACTGGATCCTCCTCAAAAGCCACTGGGACACTTCATAAAATTCTAAGTCAGCAGAATTAAACTTCGGGATGGAAAGCAACCGGGTGTTTTCAATGTTTGGTCTGAAAAGTTAGTCTTGCCCTGAGAGTTTTACAGAGCTGTATATCTGCTGCCATCTACAGGTCCCTTACTGGAATGAAAAAAAAAAAACAAAACAAAACAACCTAGGACCAAATGACTGATCTTTTTTTGGATTTGAGTAAGGCCACTTTGCCATTACAAGATCATCACGTGTATTCTGGGCAGGGATGGGAAATAACGCACAGGATTTAATCAGCTGCTGTGCCTGGGAAGGAGCCAGGACCACAGTGGATAATTCCAGACCTCAGTGACACACTGAGAAAAATGTATGATCACCGAAGTTACAAATGGTAACTGTAGGACTGTGCCGAAGGAAATTATCTTGTTTGTTACTATGTCCTTCGGCTATATCTGACCTCAGTGGCCAAGACCTCTATCAGAACCATATTCTGGGAAACACAGCCTATGTCCTGGATAGGACATAACAGCTCAGTCAGGGTCCGCACACATGAGCACTCTTGGAGCAGCTTCAACTTCATGCCTAGATGAGAATAATTTAAAGCTATAGGCAGGATTCGTTTTACAGATGAGGATAATAAGACAGTGCATGGGACTCCATCAGTTTACTCAAAGGCCACACCCAGTTAGAGGTGGAATAAAGAGAAAAACTGGGTTTGCCCAATCCCAGTGCGGTCTTTCTCCACCACACGACCCTGCAGACAATCATCATTCAAAACTTCCTGCTCTGTCCGGCAGGAAAGGATGCTCAGGACTCACAGGTAGGGTATTTGCTTTTTGGTCACAAAACCCACCCCACTTCAGCTTCATGCCCAGAACCTCACAGTCCAGAATGATCGTCACACGTTACCATTGTGATGCCCAGACTCCAAATGTCAGACTTCACACTGTATCCCTTCTGGTTGAGCTCTGGGTTTATTCTTTCAGGCTGCAAAGGAGACAGAAAAAGACAAATGAGATGACACTCTTAGCTCAATAAAGTCTCCAGGGGTGGGGGTGTCACCAGCTGCCAAGTGACTCGTTTTAAGCTTGTTAACATGCCTCCCAGGCCAAAAAAACTCACTCACTACAATACATATCGATGCCTCCGTGGGATCTTCCTCATTCTACAGGAGTCTTTTCTTGGAGACAAAAAGGGATCAAAGTCTCTCACGATTCAAAACTCATTAAAAAAAAACTAATTTCAATTTTGCCTTAGGATGAAATAGGATACACAGTATAAATTTACTTTGCCAGGGGCGCCTGGGTGGCTCAGTTGGTTAAGCGACTGCCTTCGGCTCAGGTCATGATCCTGGAGTCCCGGGATCGAGTCCCACATTGGGCTCCCTGCTCAGCAGGGAGTCTGCTTCTCCCTCTGACCCTCTTCCCTCTCGTGCTTTCTATCTCTCATTCTCTCTCTCTCTCAAATAAATAAATAAAATCTTTAAAAAAAAAGAATAATAAATTTACTTTGCCAGTCTAGAATTTTCCTTGTTAAGAACCCCAACAGTCCAGAACTCAATAGTAAGAATCCGCAAGAGTCACCAGGCTACTGTCTGAGATTAGCTCAACACCAACAGGAAGGTTCTCAACCCAAATGCAAATCTAGTTCAAAACAGAATACAGAAGCCCCTTAATGTTAAAGGGGGTCCCAAGGTCTCTGCCAATGGCAGTGAACCTTCCCAGCCATGAGCATCTCTCATCTAACTGACTTGTTTGGGTCATTTAAATTCTGTTTACTCTTCTGTCCCCAACAAACAGGATAACACTCCCCGGCAACACAGCGTGAAAAATTTGTGTGGGCTGTATGTATTACTTAATGTGTTTCTTTTTTTCAAGTAATAGACCTCCTTTACTCGAATTTTTAAAAAATAATATGTTTGAAGCAAGTGACCAAGGATTTCAGACAGAAAAATACTTCAGAAAAAAATAAGATGCAGAGTATTTCTTGCACCGTAAGCACATTTCCATTCTCCCTCTGTGGCCATCCATTTCCTATTTCCTGGTGAGGTTTGTGGGTGGCTGCATTCCCAGATGCTTCCCCCGGCTGCCGTACTTACGGCCATGTACGGTTTGCATCCTGCATCAATAGTTTTAGCGACAGAGTCTACAAGGTAGCCACTGATTCCAAAATCGCACATCTTTACTTGGCCCAGAGTGTTGATCAGCACGTTGGAAGGCTTGACGTCTGAAAGCAAGAACAACCAGGAGCCCGTGATCCCAGCCTGCTCTGAAGATTTATGTGTCCACCACCAGGGGGCCTGACATCTCGCCTTCCCTGCTCTCTGAGGCCCTCCCTGACTCCCAACTTACATGCATCTTACTGCTTCCAACTTGATTTTCTATTTCATGTTTTGTCCATCTTGCAGGATTGTGACTCCATCAACAGAAAGGACTGTTTCCTCTATTTACCATCTGCATTGCCCCCATAAGTGTAGTAAAAACTTAAAAAATTATTACTGAATCAAATGCCCCGTTCCTTGGGCATGCATAGTCTCAATGACACCAAATGAATAAGTTCTAGAAATCCGCTGTACTACATTGACCCCATAATAAATAATACTGCACTGCACACTTAAAATTTGCCACGAGGGTAGATCTCATCGTAAGTGTTCTTATGACAACAAAGTAATTTTTGTAAAGCCCAGCTCGTCATGACCTAATGCACAGTAAGGGTAGGAGTAAACAGACCGCAGAATGGTAAGGCAGACTGCAGTATAAACATACATCAAATCTGATCAAGGCAACCAGTTTCGATGGAAGCATCTGCAAGAGGTGTGTCTGAGGTCACATAGTGGAACTCATCAGGAATTCAGATATTCCAGACCACAAAGCATACCCCCAAAGAGATAATCATTGTCATCTCTGGATGATGGACTTAGAAATTACAGTTAACTTTTTTCCCTCGTGAGGCTTTTCACAGAGGACGTGTAATCAGCAGAGTAAGTTATTCTAAAAACACTAAAAGTTATCCTTTATAATGTTTTCCCTTAAACTGAATGGTGGACATGCAAATTTTATTATTTTTATACTCTAGGTATATATTTTAATACAAATGAAGTACTTCCTAATTCTGAAATAAATCCTTAAAAATTAAGTTTCACATGTGTGGACAATCCACATTCTTCTTCCCAACTGGATTCTTCCCACTTCCTTCTCCTCTTCTTCCTCCCTATTTTTCCAACTTCTAATAGTAACAATTAACGATAATAATAACAGCAATAACAATAATAACAGGCACTCTGGGCAAAGCATTTTACATCACTTTGAGGCTGACTCAGACAGTTTAAGAATTACCAAATCTCACTACCCCAACAGCTATCCATACTTTCCACTAATTCTTCTTCAGACTTGGTTGAGTGAGTATCTTCTAAGAAGTTCTCCTTGACTATAGTCACCCGGTGCTAATCATTTCCTTGCTTTGGAGTTTACCTAGAGCACTGCCATATTTGGTAATTTGGTATTTATAATGGTTGATTTTTTCCATGTGTTTGTTGTACATTGGTCTCATTTCCCAAAGAATCCCGTTGTGGAATTTTAATTAGAATATGTTTTGTTTCCATATACCTCTCAAGGCACCTATTATAGTGACGCATAAATGGTGGGAAAATGATTATAAGTGATAAATGGATAGACAGATGGAAGATGGAAGAATGGATATATGGATGGATGGATGGATGACAGGCCAATAGGAGAAAAAAAGAGGAGGTAGAGGAAGAAGAGATAAATCTATCAATTTTTTTTTTCATTTTATCCTGCCTCCTGCCGTCTGAAAAACCTGTACTTTATACCAGAACTTTCCATCTTTAAGGTATACAAAAATTACCTGGGGATCTTGTTAAAAATGGAGATTCAGGTGGTCTGGGGACCCATGATTCTGCTTTTCTAAGAAGCTCCCAGGTGACAGTCAATACTACTGGCATTTTTACCTTACTCTCTAAAATTCTCAGTGGGATAATCCCAGAGCTGTGCTTGGTAACAGGTGTTTTAGATTCAGTGTAGGAGCACTAAAAAGCCCATGTCTTCGTGTGTCCTCAGACAAGTTAAAAAGCAGCTACTTATATGATCTCCTGTTCCTACGGGAAGGAAAACCCCTCAGTTCTACTGCCTGACTCATTTCCACTTATACCCACTGGGGGAAGAAAAGTCTGGGTAAAAGAAATGGATGTTATAAAAGGAAGAGTCAAAGCAACTCCATGCATGCTTACCTCGATGAATGACAGAGAGCTTACTGTGTAAGTGTTCTAAAGCTTTTACAATCTGCAAGAGAAACACAAGATAGATTCTTCTCCATCATTGGAAAGAAACTGAATGTTAAGTATACCCAGGTTTATGATCCCAGGCTTAATGTCACCAGGTGAGGTATTTTCTCTAATAGCAGTGGCCCTATCCAGGAAAATACACAGGTAGCTACACTTATTGACCTCCACCCCCCAGAGAGAACCAGATCTCACAGTAGAAAGGATGATCTCGCTCATCTAGCCGGTGTTTCATTTGGCCTCCAGCATCTTTTTTTCTCTCCACCCTCATGAGCCTCAGTAGCCATTAAGAGAACAATCTTTCTTTACGTTTCATTTTCTTCTGCTTCTTTCTATGCCCTACTAGCCTTAAGAAAACATTTAAAAATCTACAAATGAAAATCAAAGTAAACTAGTATCAGAATATAGACACGAGGAATGTGGTCATAGCAGATGAAGGCATTGCTTAGAGGCATTTTAACGGAGAGTTTACCAAACCAAGTCAGTGGTAGAATCTTCGACACAGTGCCCAGAAAGAAAAGCATTCATTTACTAGTCCACAGATGCACTCCTGCACTCAGCAGACATGTGCTATTGCTCACATCCATCTAGCGTTTGCTCACAATAGGGAATCAGACACACATCAGGTCTAGACTTCTCATATGCTCCTTGTAGTAGAGTTCATGATGTACTCACAGAAACTGCTATTTTCCCTAAGATGTCCTCTGGAATTGTTTGGCCTTTATCGATCACTTGTTTGTAGAATTTATCTAGCGACGTATCCATGAGCTCCATGCAGATCCAAACATCACCCTGGAGATAAATTGGTTCAGACATTGTTGGAGAGGATAGAAAAGGAAAAGAAGGGGAAACAGTTAACACCTGTCGGGAAAAAGCATTTCTTACTTGAGTTTTTGGAGGACATGTACAATTTCCCTTCAAGATCTCAAAGGAATTTACAAACAAGCAAGTTCATTTCCAAAAAGCCAACTAGTGGAGAGCCAAGCAGAACCTGCATGTGATCACCTACTCCTTGATAAAGAGCAAGATCTAAATACTAACAGTCACTCCAGCTATGGAAGGAAGAAGTTACTAGAATAAAAGGCACAGTATAGGGAATATAGTCAATGATATAATAGAGTTATATGGTGACAGACGGTCGCTACACTTGTGGTGAACACCTATAATGTAGAGAGAAGTTGAATCCCTATGTTGTACAACCTGTAACTAATGTAACATTGTGTGTGACTCAAATTTAAAAAAAAAAAACATTTTAAATAAATAATACATCAGTACTATTAGTCACCAACAGTAGATCCCCAGAAATCCAGGCCTTCATGGTTACTGTCCTCTAAGGATTAGGTCTACAGGCCTACTCCATGTCTGACCTCCCACCCGGAACGCTGGCAATCATTCATCCAAAAGCTGGTTGAAGCCTCATAATCCATATCGTGGGAAAGTGAAAGCAGAGGTAAAGCAAAGAGATAAATGTAAGCCTCCGGGGTACATAAACAGGGTAAATAAAGCTTATCATTTGGCCAAAAGACCACAGTATTTCAGATTTTAAGAAATCTGCCTAAATTAGTCTATAGGCAATTGATAGAGATAACCATGCCAAAATAAACAAACCAAAACAGAAAGGAGAAAGGGAGCCTCAGGGTCTTCAAAAGGGCTAGACATATTGGAAAGACCATCATTTCAAGCCAACTTTGCATCAGGGCATGTCATCACTGCCAGAGCAGAACTCACTCTACAGAAGACACGTCAAATGAGAAAAAGTACCAGGATTGTGCATCATGTTCATGCGATTAGAGAAACACCTTTTTAAGTCCTTGTCCTCCCCAGATGTTGAGTTGAAGGATCACCTACCTCCCGGAAGAGTGCACCATAAAAGGTGACGGTAAAAGGACAGTCCACTGTCCTCATGGAAATATCCAAATCCATCAGTAGCCTTTTCTGCTCCTGGCTATTTACTGTGGCCCGGATCCGCTGAATGGGAATGCATGGAAAAACGTATGGTTACTGCTCTGAGGATGAGTCAGTTAATAAGGCAGGGACCTTAAGGAGTCCCATCCCGAAAATACTACAAAACTCACAGAACAAGTTCTAGCAACAACCTTTCAAGTATTTACCCTAGTGATCAGCTATTTGTAACAAATGAGAAATAAGGAAGACTTTCAGTGGATTTTCTGAAAAATCCCTGGCAAGAAGCAAACTGATAATATATTTTGGAAAGTGTGCAAATGTTGGCAAATGTACTTCCTTCCAAGTCACAAAAACAGCCGGCTTTATTGTGTTCTGTCTGTTCAGTACAGAGAACAGAGTATTCGTGACTTTGTGGCTAACTCGGGATCCCACAAAAATATCTAAAAGCCCCTCTTTGGGAACAAGTAAAAATATTTGGACTAAGTACCAACTGTAAAAGAATGGACAGAGCTATCAGAAATGGATAGAACCAAGCAAAAATGGAGAGACTGTTCATTCCTATCCCAGGGCTTCTGAGAGAAGAGACACCTGTCACACCAGCAAATGCAGACTTAAAGAAATACGATTCTGTCATTAAATGACAGTAAAGATATAATATCACGAGGCTTTCATATTTTTGGCCTAATTAGCAAAAAGTCTGAAGAAGAACACATGGCAAAATCTAAAAGGTAAGGGAAAGATACCTCCATTCTCCAAAAACAAAGGGATCCAAGCCTTCTGACCATCCACGTTCCTAACAAAGGCCCAAATCCATGAATTCATGTACAGACGGTGGATCCCCAAAGCCCCACAAGCATCTACTCAAGAAATATTCAATGAGGGGCACCTGGGTGGCTCAGTTGGTTAAGCGCCTGCCTTCAGCTCAGGTCATGATCTTGGGGTTCTGGGATCGAGCCCTGCGTGGGGCTCCCTGCTCAGCAGGGAGTGTGCTTCTTCCTCTGCCTCTCCCCTCACTTGTGCTCGCTCTCTCTCTCTTTCAAATAAATAAATAAAATTTTAAAAAAAGAAATATGCAATGATTCTAAATTTCTTTTTCCAGCTCAAAAATGATGCAAATTCACTCAAGATGCATTTTACCCTCCTTTTTTCCAGAAACAGACAAAATTTTCTCCCTCAATTCTGATTTCCTGATTTTCGGGGACCATTCTTTAAAAGCAACAGAATATTAGAATACAAGACTTTTGAGACATAACAACCAAATGCAGTATGTGAACTTTTATTTGGATTCTGATTTCAACAACCAGCAGGCAAACAACAACAACAACAACAACAAAAAAAACATGGTGATGACCCAGGTAATTTTAATTTGGAGCTGGTATTCCATGACATTAAAGAAGTATTGATAATTCTTTTAAGTGTGATGACATGGTGGTTACATAAAAAATTAAAAGGAGGGGGTCAGATTTATCAGTTAAAATAAAAAACAAAACCAGTAAACACAACTCAACCAAGGAGGCATTTTCCAGACATTTGGAGGGAAATACTGTTCCCTACAGAAAATCTTCTTTGTTTGACCCCATTGAAGATTGTTTTGCATCTATGGAAAGAATCGTTTTGCAATTGAGATGGACGAACGTATATACCACAGACAGAACATGTTTGGGGAGCGTCAACTCTACCTTCACCGCCATGATCTGCCCGCTGGGCACGTGTCGCATCTTCTCCACCACCCCGTACGCACCTCGCCCCAGTTCCATTATAGGCTCCAGGTCATCTGCTTTCACCTCAAAGTTCTACAAGAGAGAATAGTAATAATGCAAGAGTAAAGAAAAAAATAAAGGACATAAACTACCTCATCCTCTCTCTGGCTTTTCCCAATATTCTAAGGGTTATTTCTGGTCCAGAAGCTTCAGGTCTAGAAGTTTTATCCAAGTAGCCACTGCAAGCAGGAAGCACCAGGAGATGTTCAGACTCACAGAGTATGCCACCTGCTTGTCATGGGCACTACAGAGATCCAGTTCCAGCTCAGCCTCCAAACTCACTGTGAGTTATCTACTGGCTCCTTAGCCCTGCCCCCTTCCTCATACATTTAATCCATTTGCTGACTGTTGGCAACTAGATCTACACTTGGACTTTGAGGACTGCACCCCAAAGCCAATCATCTACTCCCCTCAAATACCTTCCACCAGGGCAACACTAGCCTGATTTCAACAAGGCATCCAAAACAGCAAGAACCACCCACTGCTTCTGCTTAAACTCAAACTTTTGGACCCATCCCTTGACGGCATGCTATGGAAAATAAATTTTCCAATGGCCAGTCACAAAGCATATATGAGAAATGGTCAAGATATTAACTGGCAAACGTGATTTTTTTCTTACCTGATTTCCAATAGAAATGCAAGCTTTAGAGTCTAAGTCTCGAGGTGGCCTAAGAAAGAAAAGGAGGAAAAGAAAAAACATGAGGTATTTAGTCAACTATGCCCTTCCCAAATCATATACAACTGGAGAGAGTTTTCCTTATGGTTAAGTTGGAAGTTCATAAGTAAAATAAAGTACCACAGAAGTGTTAATAGTGCAGGATTTGGAATAAAATATATTTGGGTTTAAATAACTTCATCTCCAGGGTGCCTGGGTGGCTCAGTCGGTTGAGCGTCTGGCTCTTGATTTCTGCTCAGGTCATGATCTCGAGGTTGTGGGATCAAGCCCTGCACTGGGCTCCATGCTCAGCAGGGAGTGTGCTTCAGATTCTCTTCCTTTCCCTTTATCCCTTCCCATCCACCCCGCCCCACGCTGGCTCTCACACTCTCTCTCTCTAAAATAAATAAATCTTTACAATGAATAAATCACTTAATCTCTTTGACCTTCTATTTCTTCTTTTACATGAAGATATTAATATATCCTGAGATATTCCAAGTAAAATGCTTAGCAGAATGGCTGGCATACAGTAAATATCCAATGAATATGACCTAGGTGTATAGAATTATATAAATAAACATACTATTCTAGTAAACCCCAAACTTTTTCTTTCATCCAAGAACACCAATGTGCCCAATTATTCCATCACATTTTCCCATAATTTAAAAAAAATAATAATTAGCATATGGTTATGTTAACTCACAAAATCCATAAACCATAATAATTCCAAATCTCTCTAGTCCCCATGTTTAGAGATGGAAAAAGGCCCAGAGAGGTGAAGTAACTTGCCCAAGGTCACAACACTAACCCAGTGACTTGCCCAAGGTCACAATTAACCCAGGTCTCCTGGTTTGCAGGTCAGAATATTTCCTGTTCTATCAGGTGTCTAAGACAGTTGTGTTATTTCTTCCATACACAGCACACACACTGTCCAGGGATCATCTCAACACCCAGAGGTTGGCTGATTTTGTGTCTCCATAGAGAAAGCACACGGTCCCCTCATGTGCATGTATTTCTACTACTTCAGTACTAGCTGGGTTGATATCAATCCACTCAAGAGAAAGATGTTTGGCTTTGGCCATGCAACTAACTAAGAGCTTAAATAAATGCACCAAAAGTACCACCACCAAAAGACAAAAGATTCTGGGGCTGCCAGAATCAAAGGTGAACAAAAAGACCCAGGTCTTCCTAAGGGGACATTCCATGTAGAACTCTCTAGAAACATATAGGGGAAAATGGAAGGAAGGAACGATGATAGGAAGGGGGAAAAGAATCCTAGCCCATGACAATTTTTCCCACCCTAATGTGCTATAATTCTGCCCCTTCTGCTGAAACTAACTAAATAAAACAATAAGGAAAAAATGGAAATATAAACACAGATATAAACATAAATTTAAGGTTTTAATGGCAAGCCCTCCCTCACCTCAAAATCCCTTTGAAATGCATAGAATACCTAAAATAAAGTTTTTCTGGACCAACTTAAAACCAGGAACTGGTAGGGAGAGACACAAAGGAACACACACACACACACACACACACACACACACACACACACACACATCCCAGTACACACCAGTGATGTTTTTATATATCTTGTGTTTATAAGCAGGGAATTTTTCTTCAGAAATACTTTCCAGAGGATTGCATCTCTAAAGATCTGATTTCTCATTCTCAAAATTTCCAAAGCAATTTTTCTTTCATCATCAATGATTTGTACTAATTGCAATGGAACTCTGAAATAAAGACAAATATTACTTGAAACGTGTGACTACCATAAACAATAAAAAATCTCTTGCAGTTGTTCAGCACCCTTCCTTTTAAAAAGTAAAAAGGGGCTTCCGGAAAAGGGGCTTCCTCCCTTTTCTTGCCATCCAAGGAAGGCATTGGGTAAGACCCCTTCCAGCTCTGGTATTCCAGTAATCATACGGGGCTTTGCAAATTACAGCCTGTGGCCCAGCTAAGAGTGACTGTTTTCAAGTTTAAAAAGTTGTTGGAAAACAGACTACGAAGAATATCCAACTGGGGCCAGTTAGGGACCAGGTAACCAGAAATATTTACCAGCTGGCCTTTGTAAAAAAAAAAAAAAAAAAAAAAAACGTTTGCTGAACTCCAGTGTTGTACTAATCTTGCAGTATATACCTCTACCGAATAGGAGAGGGTCATGCAATTTTCCAGAATGAGAAAAATGGAACCCAGAAAAGCTGAGATTTGCTAAAGCCAGACAGCCCAAGAGAGCTGAAAATAAAACTCATGCCACTTGAATCTCAGTCTTGACCTAAAGAGAAAGGGATATAGGCTGAATCGAGTGCAATGCTTTATCTACATCTCATTTAATTCTTTAAACACACACACACACTCTCTCTCTCTCTTATGAGTATCATTACTCCCATGGTCCAGATGAGAAACCATTTGGCTCAAAGTTTAACTAACTTGCTCCCAAGTGGTAAGGCCATGATTTCAGCCCAACTCTGATTGAATCCAAGGAACCTACTCCCAACACCCAGGGCCCCTCTAATGAAAATGATCAAGCCACCCAACCCTGAGGCCTTTGGGCTCATCAAGTCTGCCAAAAGCATCAAATGATGGGGCCAAGGCTGACGGCTCATATTAGATTCGTTGACACTGTGTTCTGTCCAGGGCTGGGCATATTAGTTTGCCTGGGGCACTGAGTCTCTGCAGGAGGTTAAACTGTGGGTGTATGTTCTCTATTGCTTATTCAATATTTTAGTCCTCTGGGGAAAGAAACAGGCTTATTACAAAATTCCTTCCCTGGAAGGTCAAAGGTACTCCAAAGGTCACCTAGTATTAGCTTTTTGGAGCCTGAACTCTTACCCATGAAGTGATGCTCAACTGTTCTGACCACCTGACCTTGTACAGGTCTGTTTTCTCACTTATAAAGTAAGAGTAACAGGTACTGACTGCCTCCTGAGCTTCTTGGGAGGGTTAACTGGAATAATACTCACTAGCATAGAATCAATTCAGAACTAGCTGTTGCCAATCAAGTATGGGGACAGCTCAGAAACCTGAGCCAAAGACACATTGGCATCAGTTACTCAGCGAAAGAGCTCAAGCAGAGGGACCACACACATAGAACTAGGAAGAATGGACCTCTGTCCCAGGATATTTATTTTTGTGTAGTACAGCAGAAGAAGGCAGGGTATAAATGGTACGAGTCACCAAGCCAACCTTAAAAAATTGCCAAAAGAAACACAAAATGTGGAAGCTACTTCTTTAGGACTATGAATATAAGCATCAGTATTAAAATACTACTACTAATAATAAGGCTCTCTGGGAGCTAAAGTGGTCTAGTCTACAAAATAAAGTGATGCTCTTGGCTTTATGCAGTGAAAAAGAAAATCAATTAAACACATTCAAAGTTTATTCTACCACAGGAGGGAAAGACAACACAGAAACTGGGTTTATCATTGCATAGGTTTTTACTCATTTGTTTACACCAAGGTAGGATTTATTGTGGCTTTCATAAAATTCATAAAATACAGAAAATTAATATAAATTAGAAGAAGATGAGGGCTAAAAGTTTAAAGAGAGGAATATAAGACAAGTGGGAGAGTGACATAGGACTGTACCCCAAAATCAGGGCACCTGATTGGTGGCTCTGTCAGTTGAGCATCCGACTCCTGATTTCAGCTCAGGTCTTGAGCTCAGGGTGATGGAATCGAGCCCCAAGTCGGGCTCCACGCTCAGTGGGAAGTCTGCTTAAGTTTCTCTCTGTCTGCCCCTGCCCCCTCTTGCATGTGCACTCTCTAAATACATACATACATACATACGTACATACATACATAAAATGTTTTAAAATAGCAATAATATTGATAAACCTCCAGCAAGGCTGACACAGATTACAAGAGAGAAGGCAGATTTCCAGTCTCAGGAAAAAATAGGATATCACAACATGTCCTGTAGCCATTCAAAGAATAATCAGGAAATACTATAAGCAATGTTCCTCTTAGAACTTAGAACTTAGAACTTAGAACTTAGAAGAAATGGACCCATTCCTTGAAAACCAGCAACTGCCCAAACTTGAAGAAACAGGTCATCTGAATAGTCCTATAACAATCACAGAAATTGATTTTGTATTTTAAAAGCCCCAGAAAAAAGAAATATATTGGCTCACTTTGTTTCACTGGAGAATTTTAGCAAACATTTTTTAAAAAGAATTAATACAGAATTTATGTGTCTACCAGAAAAAAAAAAAAACAGAAGAAACTCTTACCAATTCATTTTATGAGGCCAATATTACCTTAATGTCAAAACCAGAAGATAACAGCACACACACACCCCCAAAAAAAGAACTCAGAACAACCCACTACAGACCAACATATCTCATGAGCTCAGACACAAAAATCCTCAACAAAATTTCAACAGATTGAATCCAACAATGTATTTTTAAAAATGTACCACAACCAAATGGAATTTATTTGGGGCATGCAAAGCTCGTTTAATATTTAAAAATCAATCATAATGTAATCCATATCAACAGTACAAAGAAGAAAAATCTATGATCATGTCAAGTGATGCACAAAAAAGCACTTAACAAAATTCAAGACACATTAACAATAAAAACCCTCAGTACCCCACAACTAGAGAGGAACTTTTTCAAGCCTCAACCTACAAAAACCTAACATCACGCTTAATGGTAAAGATTGAACACTTTCCCTCTAACAACAAACCAAGGTTGCTTACTCTCACCAATCTTATCTGACATAGTACTGGACATTCTTGCCACTCAAATAAAGCAAAAAAATAACGAAAGTTTTTAAAAATACAATTTGGAAAGGAGAAAGAGAACTCTCTGTTTGCAGGTGGCATGATTGCAGACATAGAAAACTCTATAAAGAATCTACAAAAACACACACACACAAAGAATCTACAAAAATGCTCCTAGAACTACTAAGTGAATTCAGTATGGTCCCAGGATACAAGAGCAATACAGAAAAATCTACTGCATTTCTACACACTGACCCTTAACAGGTGGAAACCAAAATTTAAAATGGAGTATCATTTACAGTTGCTCCCCACAAAATGAAATACTTAGGTATAAATCTTAACAAACCCTACCGTAAAGAGTCCATATGATAAAAACTATAAAATGCTGATGAAAGACATCAAGGAAAATCTAAAGACTTGCAGAAATCTACCAGGTTCATGGATTAGGAGACTCATTGTAGTCAAGACGTCAACTCTCCCCAAATCGATCTAAAGGTTACACATAATTCCTACCAAAATCTCATCAAATTCATTTGTAGACATAGACAACCTGATTCTAAAACTAATATGGAAAGGGAAAAGCCCCAAAATAGCCAAAATCATTTTGAAAAACAAGAACAAAGTGTGAAGCAATAGGTTCTTAAAATTGTCACCGAAAGCATGACCCGTAAGAGGAAAAATTGCTAGATGGGATTTCATCAAAATAAAAGGATGAAGAGACAAATTATAGACTGGGAGAAAATGTTTTTTAAATCACATATCTGACAAACTCCTTGTGTCTAGAATATAGAAAAGAGCTCTCAAAACTCAACATTAAAAAAGTAATCTAAGAAGTAGGCAAAGACGTGCACAGACATTTCACCACCAAAGATAGATAGATAGAAAATAAACACCTAGGGGCGCCTGGGTGGCTCAGTCATTAAGCGTCTGCCTTTGGCTCAGGTCATGATCCCAGGGTCCTGGGATTGAGCCCCGCGTCGGGCTCCCTGCTCAGCGGGAAGCCTGCTTCTCCCTCTCCCACTCCCCCTGCTTGTGTTCCCTCTCTCGCTGTGTCTCTCTGTCAAATAAATAAAATCTTTAAAAAAAAAAAAAAAGAAAAGAAACACCTAAAACTACTCAGCATCATCATTAGAAAAATAAAAATGAGAATTGCAAGATATATCATTTTACATCTATCAGAATGGCTAATGGGGCTCCTGGGTGGCTTAGTCAGTTAAGTGTCCGACTCTTAACTTCAGCTCAGGTCATGATCTCAGGGTTGTGAGATCGAGCCCCATGTCAGGCTCCATGCTCAGCAGGGAGTCTGATCAAGATTCTCTCTCTCTCCCTCCCTCTCCCTCTGCCCCTCCCCCCAACTTGCACTTTCTCTCTCTCACGCAAAAATAAATAAATAAATATTTTTTAAAAAAAGAATGACTAAAATGGATAATAGTGTTAATGTTGGCAGGGATGCAGAGAAACTGGATCATCGCAAATTGCTAGTAAGAATGTAAAATGGTACAACCACTCTGGAAAATACTTTGGAAGTTATTTCAAAAATGGACTTACTGAATGGCCCAGCAATCACACTACTGGACATATGCTCCAGGGAAATGAAGACTTATTTTCATGCAGAAACTTACTTTTGTCACAATAGCCCCAGTTTTCCAAAACTGGAAACTACCCATATCTCCTTCAAAGGCTAAAGGGTTCAACAAACTGTGGTATATCCATACCATGGAATGGATTCAGCAATAACAAGGAAAGAACTACTGATACATGCAACAACTTGAATGAGCCTCGAGGAAACTATGCTGCATGGAAAAGCCAATCTTAAATAGGAGACGCATGACTTAGTTTATGTAGCAACCATGAGACAACAAAATGGAAATGGGAAACAGATGAGTGGTTGCCAGAAATTAGGGTTGGGGGTTAGAGGTGGGCGTGACTATAAGGGAGTAACACCAAAGAGTCTTGTGGTGTTGATACAATTGAATATCTTGATTATGGTAGTGGTTCCATAAGGCTACACGTGATAAAACTGCATAGAGCTATACACACACACACACAACGAGTACTTATAATAATGGTGAGATTTGAATAAGTTCTATGGTTTGCATCAATACCACTTTGTTTTGACATTGGGTGGCAGTTGTGTTAAGATGTGAACGTGGAGGGGAGGACACAAACTAGGGGCAGGGTACATGGGACTTCCCTGTGCACTTCTTTGTCCTCTCCTGTGAATCTACAATAATTTCAAGTTGAAAAGTTTTAAAAGTATATCACACAGAGTCCTATACAGATAGTACAGGGAAGTAATATATTTGAGTCTAAACTCTTGAGAAACCAATCAGAGAGGAGATGTTATAAATTACACAGGTCATAGGTCCACAGGAAGAAAAAAAAAACACCAAAAGGACCAAAAACACCAATCTCGATAGCAGCTATGGAAAGAACCTCCTGCTGCAGAGCCTCAGGAAAGGACCAGTCTAAGGTGAGCATTGCCCTCGAGCCACAGAGCAGAACCCGGAAGAGTGTACTTTCCGCTCTGTACTTAAAGGTTCTTGAGTGGAACGTTTGTTCATACCACCGCAGGGAATGGCCAATGGCCTCAACAAAGTCTTACAGTAGACGTGATTATTTTTATTAGTGCTTTCCAACACCAGGGTGCACTTTCTGATAGGATGGATCGTGGTTAAGGTCAAAAACCTTTAGAAAGAGAGGCACTTTTGTAGAGATGACCAACGGCCTTGAAAACTCAAGCTTCCATTGGGATGGCCTCTCCCTATACGTCCCTATACAACTTATGTTGTGACTTTTTTCCTTGCAATTTCCATTCCTCCCAAGCAGCTGCTTTGTAAGGTGGTCATATCTCCAACTGGACAGGAGGTACTCTCAGCACCCCACAGAGAGAAAAAGAAATAAGAGGGAGGCTAAAGGAGAGGGTATCCTGCTTCATCAGGACTTGAGCTCACTTAGGGATTTGGGCCAAAGCCTCTGCTAATTAAAAAAAAAAAAAAAAAAAAAAAGGTTCCTTTACCTCATTTTGCCTTCTAGTTATATGGGATAGAATTTAGGTGTCAGGATGCTGAGTCCTTACCAAATATCATCTTTCCATCTCTACTCAAGTTTTATAGTAGTGGCTCTCCCAGGGATTTGCTTATTTGCTCAAGTCTATATGGAAAAGGCAAAAAATCCAGGTCCAGGGACCTTTCTGAACTCCATAGGACCCCATATGCCAAACGCATTTGTGACACTCAATTTTCTGCCAACCAGTAATGTGAGAGGCTGAGTTCAAATCTACCCACGCAATATAGACGGACTGACCTGATTATTTCAGGTCTCAGAACAGTGAGCACATGGCTCCCCCCTCTAAAGGGCTCTTCTTTCTAACAGTGATTTCCATAGTCAAGGCATTGCTCATCAGTCCAAAAATGAACCCCCATTCCCTGGAAATCTGTAAAGTGAAGTGTTTGGATTAAGATGATGATCTTGCCAACTTACGTGGAACTGGGCTGAGGTTGTTCAAATGCTTCTTTTGGAATTTTAAGGCCAGGGTTTCGCTTCCTGCCTATGGGGAGAGACAGAAGGATAAAGTTAAGGTAGAAATCACAGCATGAGAGTGGGAACAGGGACACTGCCGCAGAAGCAAAGGGCTAGCCTGGGAGCGTGTAGCTCTCGTCTCCTCATGCAGAACCCCACTTCCCGCCCCGGAAGTCTGGGAGTGCCGAGCACCCAAGCACCAAGCAGAGCACAGCTTCCCAAATACAGACTGTGCTCATGGATGAGGTTCTTTGCCACTTAAGGATGAAAAGATCAGTATAAGAATGCTAACTCTCTTTACCCAGGAGAGCTGCCCCTTCCTCCCTGCCAAGAGGTGGTCGTTCCAACTTCTTTGTTATTTCTTGTACGTGAGAATGGTAATGGTAGATGGTATTGGCTATAGATTTTTTCCTTTTTTTTAATTTTTCTTTTAAAGATTTTATTTATTTATTTGACAGAGAGAGACATAGCGAAAGCAGGAACACAAGCAGGGGGAGTGGGAGAGGGAGAAGCAGGCTTCCTGCTGAGCAGGGAGCCTGATGTGGGACTCGATCCCAGGACCCTGGGATCATGACCCGAACCGAAGGCAGACGCTTAACGACTGAGCCACCCGGGCACCCTAGATTTTTTCCTTTTTTTAATGTCCGTCCAATATAATCACCTTTATCGCAGTATCTTACAACTTTCTCATTTGATCTGTAAACAACTGATAGATTTAACTATGGAGGGAGAATAAACAACACCTTCCCACTCTTCTGCCCTGACCATTTGTCAACCACCTGTCATAAGTGGAAACACTTAAAAGAGGGAGAGAGTAATATTTATTTATGTTTACCCTGTGCCCAAAAAGGAATAAGGCAACAGATGGGCTCATGCAAGGAGGTTATCGCTTCTTTGGGGACCAGGTGGGAATGTAACCCATGTGTTCATCCTTGGACTGAAACTACAGAGAGTTTGGCTCAAATAATTTTGCTGACGAATAAAAAAGAATAGACTGATGGCGCGCCTGGGTGGCTTGGTCGGTTAAGCATCCAACTCTTGATTTCGGCTCAGGGGTCGTAAGATTAAGCCCCGCATCAGGCTCCACACTGGGCGTGGAATCTGCTTGAGATTCTCTCTCTTCCTCTCCCCCGACCCTCCCCCTCTCTCAAGGGGAAAAATAAAAAAAGAACAGACTGAGAAATGCCAGCTCAGGAATGTGAGTAGTAGTCTCTTAAGAGCCCAGGATTTTCCTCACCTAAGGAGATCCTGGGTCTCTTCCTGCTTGGCAGGGGAAACCAAAGTAGAGCTGGATAGAATGCCGAGGGTTCTCCTTTTTTTTTTTTCCTCCCCTCTGCTCTATATCACTGGGGTGCATTACAGCACTGACACCAGCCCTGGATAAGGCCTGGGTTAGAGATTCTCAAGATGCAAAGAGACTTAAGACATCAAAGAATAGAACCTCCTTGCAGGAAAATGACATCCAAAGATTTCCGTTAATTGCTCAACATCATAGAACCAGCAACGACCCAGTCAGAATCAGAATCCAGGTCTCCAACACCCAGCCTGGAGCTTATTCCTCTCTGTTCTACAATGGAAGGAGTTCAGGGATGATCAGAGAGAGGGGGGCATGGGGAGCATGTGATTATGAGCTTTTAAAAAACCAGCTTACTTCCGGTACTTTCATGCACCAAGCGACCTCCAGAGTCACTATTCACCTGACTCTTGGTATCCTCAAGTGTAAAATGGGGAAATAATACTCATGCCGACCT
The DNA here is from genome assembly GCF_003265705.2 of Callorhinus ursinus. NCBI lineage: Eukaryota > Metazoa > Chordata > Mammalia > Carnivora > Otariidae > Callorhinus > Callorhinus ursinus. The sequence continues at coordinate 4,259,715 of NW_027397112.1, forward strand.
CACTGGCTGGAGAGGAGAGCCATGGGGTATCACATATGAAAGAACACAGACCTATCTTAAGTAGCTGTTAATTATAATCACTTAGAGAAAGAATCTGTACAGTCTCATTAAAAAAATAAGTCATTTAAGAAGTTCATGCGCAGAACTGGTCAGATTATCTCAGTCCAAGATAATGTGTAACTGACTCTTGTTCTACCCCTTCAAAATCCAAAATCAGGATCAATCCTGCCAAGTTGTATAAAGCCAAGGAGAAATGTGCTTGGCAGTAGCCAACGCAGAGAAAGCCTTTCAGGTCCACCTTCATTGTCACAGGTCTTCTCAATGCTCTCCTCCTTTGGGCTCATCTATGTGTTTTATAAGATTCAAAACTCACTATTACTTTCCTCCTGCCGGAGTTCAGATGGCCCCGCTTAGCACACGTTACTAAGTTGGTCAGTTACACAATACAGAGAGCCTTGTCCATACATGTGGTAGATAATAGAGAGAGCTATGTACCAGGAACAATTCTCAGGGCTGGATCTGATGGTGAAAATCCCAATAGATGCGTGGCCCAATTCCAACAATTCCTCTCCATGCACCTCAGTCAAAGAGCTAGAGGATGCTATTTTAAATACCGTCGTGAGGAATGCATGACAAATTCCATTTGTCCAGATGACTACATCTCTACTCCAACACAGGTGGCAGGCAATTCAGATAATCCCAGCAGATACAACCCTGTCGTCCCCTCCGTTAAAACAAAATAAAAGTAAAATATACTTTGCCACTGAAAAAGTCTCCCCCATTGCCATGTAAGCAAACCAAAAGCAAAAGTTACTCTGAAATTCCTACACCTCTCTCTTCTTCACTTCTAACTCAGCTCTTACAAGAGAGATGTCCAGAGAGATAGCTATTTGTGGGGGAAAACTGCCTTTGAAAAACAGAGCAATGAATTAGTCTACCATAGCAATTGACTATTAGCAATTCATGATTATACGATAACTCCACAAATCATTAAAACGTCTCTGCAAAGAAACAGTAAAAGAGAGAGAGAGAGAGAGAAGTCCTTGGCACAGAGGCTAAAGGAATAAATGACCAAAACAAAAATAAGTCTTCAAGGTGTGAGAAAAGAAGGCTCCTACTTCTTTTCTGACAGCAACAAGAAAAATACTTGCAGGAGACACAAAACCTGGTTGAATGACACGGTGAGAATACACCCTGCCTTCATTTTCAACAGTGCATCAAATTGGACAAAAATCGCAGAAACATGCATCAAAATTCCATAACTCACTTACTTGCCCATCCCTGAAAGAGGAGCCCAGTAAGAGGCCAGGAGTGACTCTGATGAGGTTTTCAAGGCTGCAAGCAAGGCTCGCAGAGCAGCACACACAAGGCATTCTTCGCTCAGCTCTGAAGACCACACTTCAGCAGAGAGAAACAGCCCTGAATAGACTCCACCCTCTCAAGGGCGGATTGCAGCAAACCTCTTGGAGTTTACTGTTCCCAGCAAACCGCAACTTCACAAAGAAAGAAGGAAAGTGGGTCCATTTGGACACCGAGGCGTGACATGCACCTCTAACCAGACTTGGGAGAAAATACATCTATAAAGTAATCCTGGACCGTACTGCCTTTTCCAGCCTTTCTATAAATGCCTCTTTCATTTCTTAGGAGAAAGAAAAACAATATGTGGTCAGTTTCCAGCTGTGTTTATTTCAAAGCAATCTGTTTCCCGGGTAAGGCTGCCAACACCTGACGCTAACATTTAACACCACGTTAAAAAAAAAAAAAAAAAAAGTAAACGGAGAAGCAATGTAAGTAATACAACACTGTGCCCAAGGATGTGAAATGGCCATTTCCCCTGATAGTCTAAAGCAAACACGAAAAAATAGATCAGAAAACAGGCTCCGTGTTGGGTCCCATGCTAGTAACAACCTTCTCAGAAGGAGAGAAGGCCCGTGTGCTCCTACGGACCTTGACAAGCTTGGCCCTCTTGTTGGTACAATCTGCAGAGGGTGAGCCTTGTGGGCTTGAGCGAGCATTTGCAGCGCTGTATTACATCAGCCCCGTGCCACACCCGTGCTTGTTTTCTGAAAATGTAGCCCCACCACACACATATATTTGCAACATTCATCTTAAACCAAAGCTGGGTCATTATAATCCTGGCCGGGAGCAAAAATGGCACCGGAAGACAAAAACTTTGCCAAGAGTTAGCAAACATTTCCCAGGCCGCATAAGTGTTCGCTAGCTTTGACCATCCCGAAAATGATGGGGTACACAAGACCTCTTGCTCAGTACCCACGCGGACAGGCTGGGCACAAAGAGCTTCTCTCATGTGCCTTATTACATAAAACAGAAAAGATGGTGTTCCAGTGCCAACCCAAACAGCCAGAGAATCCCACAGGGTCAACAGAAGGTGGCATCATGAGGATATGCTGATGCCTATTTGTCAGCTTGGCTGGGAGGTCGGGGGGTGGGGGGAGTGACAATGAGGGTTTATGATTATTGCTGCAGCTTTACAAAAGGATGACATTGCTTCCGGGGCCAAATTTAATTTCCAAATCTGTTTCCCAATGTGAATGGGATTTCCAGCCAAGTCACCGGCAACCTGGAGGCCTTGGCTGCCCTCTCCTTAATACTTGCATCTAGGCTTAAGTCCCCGGGGTAGCCGGCACCGAAATCGGGAGAAGAGTGTCATTAGATGTTATTAAACTGCGACGATCTGATGCAAAGCAACTAACGGAGCAGGGCCGAGGCGAAGGAGTGCAAGGAGAAAGCTGGCTTCGCCAGAGCGAAAGGACACAGATGCTTCCGTCCGCCCCCCCTCAACCGCTGGATCTCACCCACCACTGAGACTCCAGTGAGCATGCCAACGTTCTGCAGAATGACATAACATTTAGAGAAAGAAAGCTGACCAGCTCAGGTTAAAACGTGCGGTGGTTTTACAATAGCCGAACTGTGGAAAGAGCCAAGATGTCCATCGACAGATGAATGGATAAAGAAGAGGTGGTATATATACACAATGGAATATTATGCAGCCATCAAAAGGAATGAGATCTTGCCATTTGCAACAATGTGGATGGAACTGGAGGGTGTTATGCTGAGTGAAATAAGTCAATCAGAGAAAGACATGTATCATATGACTTCACTGATACGAGGAATTCTTAATCTCAGGAAACAAACTGAGGGTTGCTGGAGTGGTGGATGGGAGGGATGGGGTGGCTGGGTGATAGACATTGGGGAGGGTATGTGCTATGGTGAGCGCTGTGAATTGTACAAGACTGATGAATCACGGATCTGTACTTCTGAAACAAATAATGCAATATATGTTAAGAAAAAAAAAAGAAGAAGATAGCAGGAGGGGAAGAATGAAGGGGAGTAAGTCGGAGGGGGAGACGAACCATGAGAGACGATGGACTCTGAAAAACAAACTGAGGGTTCTAGAGGGGAGGGGTGTGGGGGGATGGGTTAGCCTGGTGATGGGTATTAAAGAGGGCACATTCTGCGTGGAGCACCGGGTGTTATGCACAAACAATGAATCATGGAACACTACATCAAAAACTAATGATGTAATGTATGGTGATTAACATAACAATAAAAAATTATTAAAAACAAAAACAAAAACAAAAAAAAACGTGCGGTGGTTTTGATTTCAAGGAGGGAGATGGATTTCCTGGGACCTTGCCTTTATCTTTGTGTTGCTTCTGCCTAGAAGGTTCTAGCCTCTTGCAGACAGGAACCCAAACTTCCATTTCTACCTCTTCTATCACATGCCCCCACAGAACCCTCCCAGACCTTCCCAAACACTCCTTCCGGGTCATAGTCCACACCTCCAGCTTACACATTCCAGCATCTCACACAGAATGTGAACTCAACGCACTTTACTGAGCCTCTGACATTTTAGTTTAAAAGGTCCACTCTGTCTCTGTTGGTGGGGGTGCAGAAAGGTACAGCTAATCTGGAAGACAGACTGAAGGTTCCTCAAAAACCTAAAAACAGAACTACCCTACGATCCACTAGTTGCACTACTGGGTATTTACCTAAAGGGTACAAAAACACTGGGGCACCTGGGTGGCTCAGTCGGTTAAGCATCTGCCTTCGGCTCAGGTCATGATCCTAGGATCCCGGGATTGAGTCCCACGTCAGGCTCCTTGCTCAGCGGGGAGCCTGCTTCTCCCTCTACCTGCCACTTTCCCTGCTTGTGCTCTCTCTCTCTGACAAATAAATAAAATCTTAAAAAAAATACAAAAACACTAATTCAAAAGGATATGTGCAGCCCTATGTTTACCGCAGCATTATTTACAATAGCCAAATTATGGAAGCAGCCCAAGTGTCCATCGATAGATAAATGGATAAAGAAGATGTGGCATATATATATGCACACACGCACAATGGAGTATTACTCACCCATACAAAAGAATGAAATCTTGCCATTTGTATCACCGTGGACGGAGCTAGAGAGTATTATGCTAAGTGAAATAAGTCAGAGATTTCACTCATATGTAGAAATTAAGAAACAAAACAAACGAACAAAGGGGAAAATAAATAAGAGAGAGGGACAAACCAAGAACCAGACTTAACTAAAAAGAACAAACTGATGGCTACCACAAGCCAGGTGGGTCGGGGGATGGGAGAAATAGGTAATGGGGATGAAGGAGGGCACTTGTCGTGATGAGCTCCGGGTAACATATAAAATTATCAAATCACGGCACTGTACACTTGAAACTAATATAACACTGTACATAGCTATACTGGAATTAAAATTTAAAATTTTAAAAAACACAAAACTAATCGCTTAAGCCATTTTTTTTTTAAATCTCCAATCTGTCTCAAATGGATCTCCACGACTGTCCTCCATTTATATTCCTCATACCATGTCTCATAATCCCACATTACTTTATGGTTGCCTTTCTGTGTTTACTTCTGCATTGATTACTTGTTTAGTATCTATCTTCCCAATAGAAGTTCCATTACAGCAGCGATTCTGCTCAGTGCCTGCACATCCTAAGTGGTTGTTGACTGAAAATTTGTTCTTTTCTCAGTTGTTTTGAACATTAGTATTGAGCCCTGAAAGAAAGAAAGAAGGGAGGAAGAAGAAAGAAAGAAAAGAAAAGAAAGAAAGAAAGAAAGAAAGGAAGGAAGGAAGGAAG
>NW_027397112.1:4264937-4277839 GCF_003265705.2 Callorhinus ursinus
AAAGAAAAGAAAGAAAGAAAAAAGAAAAGAAAGAAAGAAAGGAGACTGGAGTAGAAATAGCACAAACTTAACCACCAATAGACCTCATTTTATTTTTTTTTAAGATTTTATTTATTTATTTGACAGAGAGAGAGACAGGAGAGAGGGAACACAAGTAGGGGGAGTGGGAGAGGGAGAAGCAGGCCTCCCGCTGAGCATGGAGCCCGAGGCGGGGCTCGATCCCAAGACCCTGGGATCATGACCTGAGCCGAAGGCAGCCGCCCAACCGAATGAGCCACCCAGGCGTCCCTAGACCTCATTTTAAATCCCAGCTGTGCCCCTTACTAACATGGTGAGCTTGAAAATGTTTCTTAAACCCAGTTTCTGCACCTGCTAATGGGAGATGAGAGACTCAGGTCATTGAGAGGCTCAGCTTGCACAATGTGTGAAGACATCGAGGAGGGTCCCACATACAACAGGTGCTCAATGCGTACTAGTTTCTTTTCTCCCTTCCATGTTTGTGCTTCTATTTTTTAAATACGAGCTAAACAGAATGTTCCCTGTATGGGCAACTTATTTCTTCAGATGTCCTCCTCTCTTCTTCCTCTCTTATGTTATTAATGTTAAAATTACATTTTTCAAACATCTCATCGATTTGGAACCATATTCTCTTGGTTCCCAATGCCCATGGGAACGATTTCAGCTCCCCACACTCAGGATCTCTGGGAGTGAGGCCTCCGAATCATATCTTTCTTTATGAAGGACTTCTTTTTTGAGAGCACTTTTCAGTTCACAGCAAAATTGAAGGGAAGGTACAGAGATTTCCCCTATACCCCCGGCCCCCACACACGCTTAGTCTCCCCATTATCAACATCCCCCACCAGAGTGGTGCGTTTGTTACAATTGATGAATTTACTGATGCATCATTATCACCTCCAAAGCCATAATTTACAATGGGCTTCACTCCGGGTGTCGTACATTCTATGGGTTTGGACAAACGTATACTGACATATATGACATACAGACATGTCTGGATATCATTATAGCCTCACACGGAGCATTTTCACTGTCCTAAAACCCCTCTGTGCTCTGCCTATTCATCCTTCCCTCTCCCCAACCCCTAGCAACCACTGATATCTTTTTACCATCTTCATACTTTGCCTTTTCCAGAACATCATATAACTGGAATCATACCGACTGGCTTCTTTCACACGGTGATATCCCTTTAAGGTTCTTCCATGTCTTTTCACAGCTTAATAGCAAATTTCTTTTTAGCACTGAATAATATTCCATTGTCTGAATGTGCCACAGTTCATTAATCCGTTCATCTACTGACAGGCATCTTGTTGCCTCCAAGTTTTGGCAACTATGAATAAAACACCTATAAACATATGTGTGCAGGTAAAGTAACGTGTCTCCTTTTTCACCACTTCTTTCTCTATGATGACAAGGTCACTTTCCGCCCAGTTCCTGGTACTTCCCCCCCCCCCAACACCACCACCAATCAGTTTTTTGTGGCTAGGAAGAAATTCCAAATGAGGCTCCTCACGTGGCTATCTCTATCTTTGAGCCGAAACTGTTAATAATTCACCAAAGTAGACGCTGCAAGGAGCAAAAAGGTCATCAAGCTACAGATTCTGCTTTGAAAGGGTCAGGGGATAGGAAAAACCAGCTCCTGTAATATCAGAGTAGATGTGATATACACTACAAATACCGCATCATGAATACACAGGAGGTTCAAAGCAGAAGAGCAAAATGAACAAAGAAAATGATCTCATAGGGGAAGTGGTATTTTAGGTGGTCCTTTGATCACTGGTAGGATTTAAGGGTACATGAGGATTGATTAGACTCTTAGGTCTTCTTTTTCCGTATTTAAATATATCCATTATACATTTTTTAAAAAAAATAATGGGTAGGATTTTGACAACCAGAACATGGAAATGCAACAGTGAGATTCTAAGCAGAGTAAGGATGAGCTCCCAGTGGTGATGAGAAGGCACTGTGGTCTATTCAAAGAAACTGCGAGTCGTCTACTTTAGACAAAGTGAAGGATGGTAGTAGAGAGGAAGCTGAAAGCATAGGTGAGGGCCAACGACTGAAAGACCAAAGCTTTAATTTTTTAAATAATTTCATAATAATCTATTTTTTGTTTTTTTATTTTATTATGTTATGTTAGTTTATTATGTTATGTTAGTCACCATACATGAGTTTTTGATATAATTTCAGATTTAAGAAAAGTTCTCTGTGTTGTTCAGTTCAGGAGGTCATGTCGTCCACATTTCAAAAAAAAATCATGTAACAAGATGAATCTAATATCTGCAGAATATTCTGAAAGTGTGGTACGTACACACACACACACACACACACACACACACCCATATTACACACCTTGGCATTTTAAGCTTCCAGGTCTTTGCTCATGTTTTCCCTAGAATGCTGCCATCACCTGTCTCTACCAGTCAACTTTAACACAGCTCAAGCATGTTCTCCTCCAGGGAGCCTTCCATAAAAACACGCAGAATAAATGTTCCTCATCTGTATGGTTACAGTAGTCTGAACATATCTTTAATGGCTCCCTTCCTAAACCGATTGACCCAACCCATCTGCTCACCGATGGCTTGCTCTTCGAGGCCATCCCCCATGTCCCACCCATGCACAGGACAAGCGCTACACCCAAGAAGTAAGAGGCAGCGACCACAGCCATCTGAATGATAAACATGCTGCTTAAACTTTATGGAGGCAAAACCCCTAGGCTCTGGTAATTTACTGGATTAGAGGTGCAGAAGATAAGCAGTAATAGTCATAATGATAGTAGTAGTGGTCGCAGTAATAGTAGTAGTAATTTAGCTTTTCCACATCTACATGAAATTAAGTGAAAGAGGAAAGTCAGGCCCAGGGGGGTAGCTGGTGGGGAGAAGGCAGAACAGGAGTTCCAAAGCAGACGTGTTAAATACCAGATGTGGGGGGAACCTGTGACAGATTTCAGGCAGATGAATGGAGCTTGGGGGGGGGGTGTGCAGATCTGGTGACAAACAGAAGTAGAGAGTTGAATGAGAGGCAGGAAAACAAGAGCAAGAGAATGGAAGGCAGTCAAGGCAAGAACATTTTGACAGAATGAGACGTGAATGAAGAATCAGTGAAAGACACAAAGAATCGCTGGATGTGTCAAAGGGGAATCAGCCAGCCTGTTCAGGGCAGCACCATCAACTTACCCAGAAATGGTCCTATTTTTGAAGAATGAAAGCACTCTGAAGACTCTTCTTACAGCCTCATGGGATTGAAGCTCTTTTTTTTTTTTTTAGACGGGGTTGAGCTGAACTCTGTTTTGTCGTGTTAACAATTTGATGCTGACTATGTGTTCTTGAAAGAACCTAAAAGCAAATCACAGCCAATGCCCTTTATTTGTGGTCTGGGCCCAGAGTGAAGGTAGGAGGCGGGCAGTGGTTAGGTGGGGAATCCCCACTGTCTGCCTTCATCTTCCCCATTTCTGCGCTGCTTCATTCATGAGTCTTTATTGAAAGGAAATGTGCTCATCCGGGTGTTAAATACCGCTTTAAAATATGGCAACAGGTTGCTAAGAAATTTAGCGATATGTTTGATCTTTTCAAAATGGTGGACTAAATTTTAGTTTAGATTTAAAATTAGCACTCCCATTTTAGAGATAAATACAGAAATGTCTCCAAAGGAAATAATAGGATTGTAGGGCTTGTTCCAAAGAATATGGTGGAGGGGATTTGGGGGGGTGGAGATATAGATGAAATTAGATTAGCCATGAGTTGGTCACTGTCAAAACTGAGTGATGGACACATGGTGACTCATTGTACCGTGAACCTTTGAATTTGTTTGAAATTTTCCAAAATATAAAGATTTTCTTAAATAGCTACTGAATTACAGAAAACTCTCCCTTATTACTTAAAACACAGGGATAGTGAGTAAGAGGGTTGCATTTTTTTTCTTGGGAGAAGTGGATTATTCTACCCCCCTGGTCCAAGGTCACACTTTTAATAGCACTGCGATCACCTCCCTTCTAGCCAAGGAAAACTACAGAGGAGTAAACTGGGATTCTACCAAGCTGCATGAAGACTAAGAGATGCAAAGAAATACAAGGGAGAGTTCTTTGTCTATATAACCCTTCTTAGTGTTGCCAGTGTAGAATCTATCCTGCCTCTCTCCCAATTTCACCCCATTTCTCCTGTTGAGCTACATTCTACCATGATGCCATTGACCCATGAGGCAAGGTACACCTTAAAAAGAGGCCTCTGAAATTCTTCTCTGTAAGGATGTGTTTCATCACCTTACATAATACCCTTTTTTACTCTTAGAAAAAAAATGTGTGTCATCAATAATTGGAAGAGTTGGCTTCTCCTGTATAACTGATCAGTCTTTGCCTGTGGATGATGTGAATGTTTTTCTTCGTGTTTCCTTCCTTAGCTTGATGGCTAAAAAGCTGGGGACAAATTGGACTCATATTCAAATTCATGTCCGAGTAAGTATTTTTTGTCTGTCTTTAACAACAGTTTATTATGGAACATCTTAAATATATGAGAAAGTAAACAAGACAGTTATAATCAATCCACATGAACCCATTCCCCAGGTTCAACAAATATCAACTCATGGCCAATTTTGTTTCATCTATAGCCACCCACTCTCCCAGACATCAAATCATATCATCCATAAATATTTTAATCAAATACCTTCAAAAGAAATTGACTATTTTTTTAAAAGATTTTATTTACTTATTTATTTGAAAGAGAGAGAGACAGCATGAGCAGGGGGAGGGGAAAGAGCAAAGGGGAAGAGACAGAGAATCTCAAGCAGACCCTGTGCTGAGTGCAGAGCCTGACGTGGGGCTCAATCCCACGATGACCCTGAGATCATGACCCGAGCTGAAACCATGAGTCAGACACCCAACCGATTGTGCCACCCAGCCCCAGAAATTAACTATTTAAAAAAAACATAACTACAACAGAATTATTACGTGTAAACAAATAAGTAATTTCTTAATATCTACTCAGTGTTCAAAATTCTAATGGTCTCATAAATATCTCAAGTATTTTTAAATTACAATGTGTTTGAATCAGGATCAAAATTAGGTCTATGTTTTATGAAAGTTTCTTGTACCTCTCTTCACCTATAAGCTCTCTCTCCATTTCTTATTGTCTGCCCCTCCCTCTGCATGAAATTGTTTTGTCGAAGAAATCTGGTCATTTGTTCTGTAAAGTTTCCCACTGGATTCTGCCAATCATATCCCCTATTGATACACACACTCCTAAGTTAGAGTTTGATCAGATTCAAACAAAACTTTTCATCTTTGTCAATTTGATAAGTAAACAAGAGTACTTCATTGTTTTTAATCACATTTTTAAAATATTTAATAAAGCTCAGCATTTTTATGTCTACTGATACCTGTATTTCTCTATGAAGTGCCTATTCAAAATATTTGTTCATTTTTATATTATTATTGTTGTTGTTTTGTTTTATTTGTTTTTTTTATTTTTTTTAAGATTTTATTCATTTATTTGACAGACAGAGAGAGAGCACAAGCAGGGGGAGCAGCAGGCAGAGGGAGCAGGAGAAGCAGGCTTCCCGCTGAGCAGGGAGCCCAGTGCGGTGCTGGATCCCAGGACCCTGAGATCATGACCTGAGCCGAAATCAAGAGTCAGACACTTAACTCACTGAGCCACCCAGGTGCCCCATACACCTTTTTAATAGGTACACCTTTTATATAAGTTCATTGGCTCTCCATATCAAAATTTAATTAAATATGACAGTCATTGCAGACATCTTCACTTGATCTTGACTTTGAGAAAAGACTTTCAGGAGAGCCTGGCTGGCTCAGCTGGTGGAGCACATGACTCTTGATCTCAGGGTTGTGAGTTCAAGCCCCACATTGGGTATGGAGCATTCTTAAAATAAAACTTAAAAGTTTTATAAAACAAGAAAAAGGAAACTTTCCAGCCTTCCACCTTAAAAGAATTATGCTGGGTTTAGATTCAGTTTGGTAGAAGAAGTATATAACTAGTCACATTTTAGTGAGTGAAGTAGGCTAATAATGGTTCCCAAGATGTGCCCATATCCTAATCCTTGGCACCTGTGAATGTTACCATAGTAACGATTTTGCAGATGTGATTAAATTAAGGATCTTGAGAAAAGGAGATTATCTTGGATTACCCAGCTGGGCCCTACATGCCATCAGAAGTGCCCTTATAACAAAGATGAAAGGGGAGGTTAGATTCACCCAGAGAAGATGGAGGCAGAGCCTGGAGTAAGGGAGCCACAGGCTGAGGGCTGCCAAGGAAGGTGGAAGCTCCCAGAAGCTACACGAGGCAAGGAAAGGACTCTCTCCCAGAGTCTCTGGGGCGAGCCTGCCCTGCCCACACCCTGATTTCAGACTTTTGGCCTTCAGAAGTGTGACAGAATAGATTTCTATTGTTTTAAGCAACCAAGTTTGCACTAATTTGTTACAGCAGCTCCAAGACACTAATACAGTGAATTATTAGAAATGCACACTGAGGGGCGCCTCAGTGGCTCAGTCGATTGGGCGTCAGACTCTTGGTTTCGGCTCAGGTCCTGATCATCAGGCTCTGTGCTGAGCATGGAGTCTGCTTAAGGGTCTTTCTCCTCTCCCTCTGCCCCTCCCCCCTGCTCCCATTCGAGCTCGCGCTCCCTCTTTCTCTCTCTCTCCCAAATAAATAAATAAATAAATAAATAAAATATTTTTTTAAAAAAGGGAAAGAGATGGATAGTGAATTTTATCAAATTATCTCTCAAAATTTATCCAGTGTCTCTCCCACCATACCCACACTGCCACACTACCAAATATATTTCTCACTTTTCCCTTTTTTCCTTTCTTTTATCCCTTCATTTTCACTCCTTTCATTTCCTTCTCAACTGCTTCTGTCACTGAACTTCCAAAGCATCCTGTCATCCTACAATGTCACTAGTGATAGAAACACCTAGAAGGTCTTCACCGGATGATAAAAGGGGGCAAAACAAGCAACACTGAGAACTTAACTGCAAACTAGAAGAAATGGTTATGGGGAGATGGAGCCATCCTCCTCCTCGGTGGATGCCCTTTGCTGGAACAAAAAAGGAGTAGATGCTGACCTCCTTCCAGTTCTTTTCTAACTCAGTGACATCTCAGAGGAAAACTAAGAAATGCAGCTCTTTCCCCAGGTCTGTGGCACATTCTGGAATCCTTATGCCCCCTGCCAACAAGAAACAAGAAGGTAAAGACACCATGGCCAAAGCAGTATCAAAACACTATGGCAGGATCCTTCACCTTGACACTCCAGTCCTCCAGCCTGAAAAAGCTCAGTACAATCCTGGGCACCATGGTTGTTTCTGCAGTATCTAGTCACCTTCTTTCCAGGGAGGCTGGATGGTTCTTGAGGGTCATGTTTTGCAAACCACAGCCTGGCCAAAGACTGTGGTGGGCTCTGCCTTTTGGTCTGCCCCGTACTCTCGTGGCTTAGCACATCTCCCACCGGTGACACTCCAGGTGTGAGGTTCATGACAGGCAATTAAAAGACAAAGACCAATAATTTCGAGAAAACCACATTTAAACGTGATTTTCTGAGAAAAGAATGCTAATGTACAAAAGCAAACAACTTAATTTCAAAGCAGAGTTCTTTATGCAAATCTACTCATACTTCAATCCTAAAGATTTCAGATCCTGTGGGGCCTGAGGTAAAATTCCACAGTCCTATAGAAAGACTTAGGCCCTCCCTTTTTTTATTCCTGGATCAACCACTGTCATCACAATTAACAAGTATTGCTTCAGGCAGTGCTCTAAGTCAGGCTGTCAAAAGCCGTGGAGTTCTCTAGTCCTGGGTAATAAGTCTAGAAATCGTTCCAGGCAGTCACCTTGAAACATGTAAATCAGTTAATCTCCAAGACTCAGCACCAAAAAAAAGTATATAAATTCCTTCCTGCACCAGGGGAATGTTGCACCTACTTATGTGATCAGAAACGTGAGTCAAAAGTGTAAATTAAATATGCTTTATGGGGGCACCTGGGTGGCTCAGTCAGTTGAGCGTCTGCCTTCTGCTCAGGTCATGATTGCAGTGTCCTGGGATCAAGGCCCCCCCCCCCCCGCCCCGGTGTCTGGCTCCCTGCTCAGCGGGGAGTCTGCTTGTCTCCCTCTCCATCTGCCCCTCCCCGCTACTTATGTTCTCATGCGCTCTCTCTCAAATACATGAATAAAATCTTTAAAAATTAAAATAAATAAATGCATAAATACATACATACATACGCTCTGTGATGTCTTATACACACTGTTGCCGATGCAATTTCCCTAAGCTGGCTTCAATGATTCACCAAAACTATGAGGAGATGATTTGAAATGATCCCTGGATACACTAATTTTATAAAACATTAAGCCAGAGATTCTTATTGGATTGACTTCAATTAAATATTATTGATGGCAATTCTCACAAGCCTTGATTATTGGAAAGCAGTGAGAAGGACTGGGGGACATGCTTGTCCAACCATGTTATATAGGGTTCCGTTGGAAAACACCTCCACATGACCCTGTAAAAAGGAGACCAAGTGCGAAGGGACCCAGCATAGCACTCATTGGCTATAAAACCTTGAGAAGGTATTCATCCAAGCCTCAACACTAAAATGGGAATATCAGTATCTACCTTGGTGAATAACACAAGCTAAGCAACACATAGTGCCAGTGGATATAAACAAAGCGTTGGATACACGGACGCTGAAAATTGCCAGGTCAAACTACTGCTGTTTTTGGCCAGTGCTTCCTTATTAACAAGTAGCTGCTCATGAGAATAATAAAAGCAACTAATACTTATTGAGAAGTTATTATACGCAAGGCACCGTGCTCAGCCTCGCATAAACTCTTAATGTAATGATCGGTACAACTGCATGGGATAAATACTACTTCCTCCATCTCAAGGCCCCTGCCCAGATGCATGGAGCTTTACAGACGTGAGCAGTCAGCTTTCCCATATAATATAACACTATTCAGTCCTTTGATTGCAATGACTTCTCATCACAGGTCTATTTCCACGAGCTCATAGAAGGATTATTGCGGACCTCTGTCCAGGCTATATATAAAATCTGGGCTCCGGAAGTAGAAGTTCAGGGTTAAATCCTCCGTGCAGCTTTTCTACCCCTATGCCCGGACATCTTGAGATAACAAACGCAGGTTATAAAGCTGTTTACCGGGAATTACTGTGACATGACCTAAGATCTATCAGGAGATCAAGACTCAACTGAAAAGCTATATTGCCATGAACTTTGTCCAAGATATTCCACTGTAACCTTTCCAGACTTGCGTTCCCCTGATTCTAAGACGGAAAACATTCCATCAGTAAAACTAGCTGATGTTCTCATTAAATGGCATTTGGAGGAGCACACCACCAGTTTCATCCATGATGTCATCAGGTTTTCTACTGTGTGACAGCTCTGTGGTATGTTTGTAAACTAGCACCCCTTCCCTAAGGGGCTTCCGATAAAATTGATAAGCCTATCTCCTACCTGACAGGAATTACTCCAGCAGGAGGGTAATGGTCACGTGACTATTTGAAACTGGTCACTGTGGCTTCTGTTTGCAAAATGCTGTCTTGGCGACACTTGGTCTGTGGGGTGACACTCCCTTCTCAATACAAAAAAATGGGGAAGGGGGACTCTCTTAGTCCATTAATGGATTCCTCCATGGGCTCATCCTGACAGTAATCTCAGCCTGATGTTTCTCCCATTTTACCAGAAGATGCACCAGTCCCGGGCTGGACTAAACACTCAAGGTCACGGGGACCCTTAAATCTGACTATAGGTCAGAAGTCTTAACACTCAAAATAAAATAAATGCACAAGACCGAATATATCCCAACGACTATCTTGGGGGCATTTTCTGTGAAGGAATAACTCCTGGGGCGCCTGGGTGGCTCAGATTGTTAACTGTCTGCCTTCGGCTCAGGTCATGATCCCAGGGTCCTGGGATCGAGTCCCACACTGGGCTCCCAGCTCAGTGGGGAGTCTGCTTCTCCCTCTCCCTCTGCCTTCCCCCCTGCTTGTGCTGTCTCTGTTTCTCTCTCTCTCAAATGAATAAATGACATCTTAAAAAAAAAAAAAAGAAGAAGAAGAAGAACTCCTGGCTTACTTATTAAGGTAAAGATCATACTTTTTCTCCAGGAAACTGCCCCTTCCTCTAGTGCCTAACAAATAAACCTACCAACCAACGAGGCCTGACACCAAAGCACATTCTCATTGCATCTGGCCTCGTAACCAGAATTAGAATCCACTTGGAAATGTTGGGTCTCTAGCCCAATGCCTGGGAAAACCATTTGGAAAATCCGCTTCCCCCCTTGCTAAAACTTCATCTCTCTCTCCCATCCCTAACTGCTCTAGGTAGATGTCCTAGACCTCATGCTAGCACAGGACTCCCAACTTTGTAACCTCAATCTCTTCATCAAAAGGACACATCAATGAAAACGGGAAAATATACAGACTTTGCAAAAAAAAAAAAAGTTAACTGTGGGGGTAAAAAAAAAAACACATAGTATATGGAGGAAGAAATAAGGATCGAAGGAAAGTTTTGGAGTTTGGGGGTTTTGTGCATTTATTACCGCTTTCTAAATAGGATGGGAAATTTGAGCAGCTGTCTAGCTGAGAAAAGAAGCCAATGCGGAAAGGGACAAAGAAGCCAGAGAAGTACACAGAAAGGATGGGGCAAAACTCTCGGCAGACAGTGTGGGATCCATGGCACAGAGGAGAAGCCTGGACTCAGAGAAAGGAGTGGAGGGTCTGTCTTTAGGACAAGAAGGAAGAAGAAGTGACAACAAAGAGAAAATTCAATGCAAAGGCAAGCTGAGAGAGGCACTCCGTATTGACGTAAAACAGGGTGTTCTGCCAAGATTTCCCATGGGGTCCTCGGAAGCACGGAGCCAAGAAACATTAGAAACAGCCAGAATAGGTCAGCAAAGGAGTTCCTGTAGTTTCAAATGAAACTTTACCACATACTCTTGCAGTATATAAGCTCCTGAGGAAGTAGCTAATGAGAAACATAAGGGAAAATTCCAAAAGGCAACTCAACTATGTCAAGCTAAAGTAGGTGTGATCTAAAACTTCCTTCTTTCCTCTGAGAACCTCCTCCATTCCAGAGCTGCTCATCATTAAAATGTGGAAACACACGAGTCAGATGTGGTTCTCAGCTCAAGAACCATCCATGGGTCTCAAGGGTCACACATGTGAGGATGGGATGCATTTCATTCTTCTAGAAAATTCAGGGAGTTTGCTACCAAAGAGCTTGAATGCTTCACCTCCAGAGTTGCAAAGCCCAAAGTCTAAAACTCTGATCCATGACATTACCTTTGCCCTCCAGATTTCATTACAACAGCTTTATTGAGATACAATTCACACCCACAATTCTGTCTATTCAGACTGTACAATTCAAGGGTTTTGAGCACACTCGCAGACTTGTGCAACCATCGCCACCAGCAATTTCATAACATTTTCATCACCCACAAAAGAAACATCATACCCATTAGCCATCCCGGTCTCTTTTCCTCCAATATCATCCCTCCCTCCGGTCCTCGGCAACCACCAGCCAAAACTCTGTCCCTGTACATTTTCTTACTCTTGACACTTTGTGTAAGTGGCATCATACAATATGCCTCATCCTCCTTTTGTGCCAAAGACTCTGTTCTCTGAAGTTAAATGCATTACTACTTCTCCCAATTGTCTCAAGATCCAAGAGCTGTGGGGCCAAAAGCTTTGCTCTGTGAAAAGCTGAAACTAGGACCGTCCCA
The DNA here is from genome assembly GCF_003265705.2 of Callorhinus ursinus. NCBI lineage: Eukaryota > Metazoa > Chordata > Mammalia > Carnivora > Otariidae > Callorhinus > Callorhinus ursinus. The sequence goes on from NW_027397112.1 coordinate 4,276,687, forward strand.
GGGGGTAAGGCTGTGCAATGAGTCCTGTTCTCCCTGTGTGCCAAGTTGCAAACAGGTTGGGGCTGGTGGGAAGAACGGAATGTCCCATGACAAAGAGGAGGGGCGCAGAGGGGGGAAGGCAGCAGGATGAGCTGCCACGGTGTTTCACGTGCTGGGGATCAAAAGTGAAAGAGCATGAAGGAGCAGGGAGGAGAAATGCAAAATCCTGGGAAATGACACTAAGTTCTTCAGAGCGCTTCGCTGTCGAGAATATAAGCCCCGTGAATGGCTGGACTATCTTTTCAAAACTCTGTGTTTCTTAAATTTTATAAACGAGTAAGAGAACATTCAACCTGGGAATATCAGGTTAACTCTCCAAATCCTCCTGTTTCGGGGGAAGACCAAAGAGCCAAGCGTGCGCACAGCCAAAGGGGTATTACAGAAAGTAAAAGCACATTCCCCGGGCTTAGCTCCCCAAACATGACCACCGTACGTCAAAACCTGTTACATAAAGCTCCAAGAAACTGTTCAAATTCTATGGTGGCCCTGAAATTCTGCTGTATTTAAGACTGCCTTGAAAAAGCAGGCCATTAACTGGGGGGCTCAGCGCTTTTTTACATATAAAATAAGTAGCGTTGGTTATGGTATTAGCTCTCCTTCCACACAGAATGCAACCTGCTCTGGATATCCTGGCAGAGACTGTCAGCACCGGCAACACCAAGCTTCCCTCTGAGTATTTACACGACCACATTTATTTTTCAGTGAACTGAACACTTTCACAAGCACAAGCTGAAACACAGCCTGCTCTGACCTTGGGAGAAAAATGGAGGCACATGCATTCAACAGGTATCTCAGCTCAAAACCCTTCCCAGAGTCTCGATACTCAGAGCTTAAGAAAACTCCCTTCTGGGGTGCCTGGGTGTCTCAGTTGGTCAAGCATCTGCGTTCGGCTCAGGTCATGATCCTGGGGCCCTGGGATCGAGCCCCGAGTCGGGCTCCCAGCTCAGCGGGGAGTCTGCTTCTCCCTCTCCCTCTGCTTCTCCCCCACCCCCGCATCGTGCACGCTCTGTCTATCTCAAATAAATAAATAAAATATTTTTTTAAAAAAAGAGAAAGAGAAAGAAAGGAAGAAAGGAAGGAACGAACAAACGAACAAAGGAAAGAAAGAAGAAAG
>NW_027397112.1:4277939-4345560 GCF_003265705.2 Callorhinus ursinus
AGAAAGAAAGAAAGAAAGAAAGAAAGAAAGAAAGAAAGAAAGAAAAAGAAAGAAAGAAAGAAACTCCCCTCAGTGGTAGCTGGGTAGCAGGCCAACTGATGCCTCCCAGCTGGCGCCCACATAACAGGGGCGAATATCTTACCCAAGGGGCCACAGAGGCTACTGATGCCACCAAAAAAGGGAACTGAAGAGATAAACACATAGCACATTCATTCATTCATTCATCCTCTCCCCAAATATTTACTCAGTACCTACTATGCATCAGCACTGAGCTACGCCCTGAAAGTAAGACTGTAATTAGAGCCAGCCCCCTACTCTGGTCCATCCCCACCCTCCTACAGTATGTCTCTTCTGGAATGACTAAGCTATACTGCAATATTCCCACAGGCTGCAGGAAGGACAGGGCAATGGTTACTTCCTAGTGGCCTAAATGAGCCTGGGTGATAGGGACAGGAGAAAGTCGGGTGGCCCCCGCGGTTAATTCCCAATCTTTTTTTTTTTTTAAGATTGTATGTATGTATGTATGTATGTATGTATGTATGTATGTATGTATATATGTATCTATTTGTCAGAGAGAGCACGCACAAGCAGGGGAAGTGGCAGGCAAAGGGAGAGGGAGAAGCAGATTCCCCACTGAGCGAGGACTCGACTCGGGGCTCGATCCCAGGACCCCAGGATCATGTCCTGAGCCGAAGGTAGACGCTTAACCAACTGAGCCACCCAGGAATCCCTAATTCCCAATCTTTGTGGAAGTTTGTCTACACCTCCTTCCTAACTGCCAACCAAGTATAATTCAAATTACCCAAGTTGGCATTCAAGAGCCTCCCCCAGTTGTACTATCTACTACTTCCACCTCTAAGACGTAACTAAGAGACAGCCGAACAGGGACACCGGGGTGATTCACTCGGTTGAGGGTCTGCCTTCGGCTCAGGTCCTGATCCCAGGGTCCTGGGATCGAGCCCTGCATTGGGCTCCCTGCTCAGCAGGGAGCCTGCTTCTCCCTCTCTCGCTCCCCCTGCTTGCGCTCGCGCTCTCGCTCTCTGGCAAATAAATAAATAAAATCTTAAAAAAAAAAAAAAAAGAAAGAAAGAAAAATAGTGGAAGAGAAGTTCCTTCTCTTTCCTTGAACACACCTAACCCTGGTCTCGACTCTGTCTCTGGCCCTGCTGCGCCCCCTGCGCAGTGCACACACACAGTGAGTTCTTCTGCATGCATTTTGGTCCAATAACTTCTTGCTAGATACTCATCCCTCACCTCCCATCTCCTTCCCTTCCCCTCTACCCATAAGACAAGAAAGTTATCCGTGCATCTGCTGCTCTGGCTGGTCAGGTGGGTAGGTCACTAACATTTATTCCAGGCCCAAAGCAAGGAATTCAACAGGTATCATCCTCTGCTAACCCTTCCGAATGCAAAATGAGTTGTTGTCCTTGTGCAGAGGAGAAACTGAACTGTAGAATGGTCAGGTAAATACTACAAGGTATCCCAGCTAGGTAAGAGTGGAGCAAGTTGTGTTGTGCTCAAATCCTGAATTGTCCTCACTCAACCATTTGGAGTGCAGCGTGTATGCCTGGGACAAGTCTTGTACACCACTCCCAATTTCTTGTTGCCCCACCTCCCACGCCCTTCCCTGATCTGGCTTTCCAGTACAGCCCAGGTTCTAGCCAGCTTCCGAACAGATGCAACCTGACAGTGCCCCATCTCTAGCTGCACCAAGTTTCTTCGTCCATCTCTGGATTCCTACTCCAAGAGTGCTCTGGCTGATGCAACCTTCTGGGTTTGCTGACATGCAGAACCTGGGGTCAGAGCACGTGGGGCCACCTGTGATCAGTGAACAATGATGGACAGGAACTGATGGATAACCCCTTTCGTCACACAGGCACACAGTTCTGAGATACATTTCACAAGGCTCTCAGAAGATCTGATGCAATTAAACATCAGTTGCCCCGAGCAGTGACTGCCGCATTGGCTTTCCCTCTGTCTCATCTACCTTGTCGGTCCCACTTACTGAGGTCACACTGACAAACAAGCCTCTTGCACCCAAGCCTCTATTCTGAGCTCTGCGTTCAGAGCCGATAGCAGAAGTGTGAGCCAAAGCAGAGGAAGGCTCAGCAGCAGTATAGACTGTGGTACTACTCTGCCCTGCCCCTCAGGCCACACGAATCAGAGATCCAGTGGTGTTTGAGGTACTCTTGGAAGAATGCATGTCTCACCCACGGATGCCAGCTAGCTTCCTCTTCTCAGTTACCCCAGTGCCAGCACGATGCAGCCAGGAAAGATGTGGCTCAAGTGGCACGGATGGAGGCTGTGCATGGACCCAGCAGCGTGGGCTTCCTCTTACCAAGGCCTGAGCCCTTGCTACTGCTAAATGTCCAACCAATCAACAGCAGAGATAGATGCCAATCCCTATAGCGCCTACAAAGCTGTCAGCCAGCCCTTTGGCAGAAGGTCAATTCTAACAGACCGCTTCCACCCTGGAGGAGAGGAGGAGATAGCAATTCGTGTTTCCTGGAATTCATGCCTACCTACTCCCAAATACGGGTTTGCCTTCTCTGCAAGCACACTATCCAAGGACATAAGAATGCCTAATGTACCAGCATGGTATCCCACAAAACGTTGTTGCAGACCGAGGGACTGATTTATGTCAAAGGAGGGGCAACAATGAGTGTATGACCAAGGAATCCACTAGTTTGATCACGAACCTCATTGTTCAAAAGCAGCCAGCTGAACTGAATTGTGAAATGGTCTGTTAAAGGCTTGGGCAATAGCTTAGTTAGGGCACTAGCTTAGTTAGGTCACTAGCATACTTAGGGCGCTAGCACAGTTAGGGTACTAGCATACTTAGGGCGCTAGCACAGTTAGGGTGCTAGCCCAGTTAGGGCACTAGCACAGTTTGGGGCGCTAGCACAGTTAGGGCACTAGCACGGTTAGGGCGCTAGCATACTTAGGGTGTTAGCACAGTTAGGGCGCTAGCACAGTTAGGGCACTAGCATAGTTAGGGCACTAGCATAGTTACACGCTAGCTTAGTTAGGATACTAGCTTAATTAGAGCACTAGCATAACAACCTCCTGCTCTTCCAATATCACCCTGACCCATGCCCCATCCCTCGAATTTCTGCAGGGAGGTTTCTTTCCTTTCAGAGCAGGCAATGGTGTTGAGATCTGATACTAGGTGTGCTCATTGTTGCTTGAGTATCATTTCTTCTTGGCCCTTTCACCAGTCAGAGGAGGAAAATAGATGCATGTATGTACACACATACACCCAGACATTAAAAATACACACATGTGCACATCTGCACATGAACATACATATGCACATCCAGGTGCATATTTTAGAATCATGAATCCATACCAATATGGCCAATTCCATTCATCCCCCAGGGTTCTTTTTGCTTTCTCTCATTTGCTCAGCCCAATAACACATCTGAAAGTGTATCAAGATAGCTCTCTCTCCATATTACTGCATGTTTTTATTTTAAGAGTGATCAAATTTTGGGGCGCCTGGGTGGCTCAGTCGGTTAAGCGTCTGCCTTCAGCTCAGGTCGCGATCCGAGGGTCCTGGGATAGAGTCCCGCATCGCGCTCCTCGCTCAATGGGGAGCCTGCTTCTCCCTCTGCCTGCCGCTCCCCCTGCTTGTGCTCTCTCTCTCTCTCTCTCTCTGACAAATAAATAAATAAAATCTTAAAAAAAAAAAAACATGATCAAATTTTGACACAAAGCTGCCCCAGCAGAATTACACTCCTGCCGTATTTGCCAGCAAAGTCTCACATACCCATGCCAGAACGGATCTCTGGCAAACGACATGGGATCACCATGATTGGCTTAAATCAATCATTCTCCCCACCACCTCCACTCCTGGGACTGGAGTCAGGGTCTCCCCTCAAGTGCATGGTCACATGGAGGAGGGTGAGATACCTAAAGATAGGGTTTCTAGTTGGCAAAAGGAAGGGGGCTGTGGAGTGTGGATATCCGGGAGGAAACCAGCTGTACCCACTACATTAACCTATGATCCATACAATAGATCGGGCGACATAAATCCTCTGAAATTATACGCAAAATGTCTTTGTGTGAGCACATGCATAGTTCTCCAGGGAGAGGATCCTCCGTCATCCTCATTTCTCAGAGGGCTCAGGCAACCAAGAAAAGTTTAGAACCACTTCATTTTAAACTGGCACAGTCCTTCACCTTAAATTTACAGAGCACAAAAAGTCTCTAGGAACTTAGACCCTGATTCAGAAAACACCAGGGTTTCCCCAATCTCATTTATTACATTCCTATTCCTAGGGCAGAAATCAGAAGACTGCACGGCCTTTGTCAAAATACAAATGTTTGTCTCAATTTGAGTCCTCCTTGAGCCTGTTCCTAGATACAACTTCAGGCTCCCGGGACAATTAAGGGGCACCAAATCCTCTTCGAATTAGACATGCTGCATTTAAATTCTCATTCTTCTAAAGAAAACGGAGACCAAACAGAGCCTCCGAAGAAATAAAGGGAGCAGAAGTCCGAGCTGCCATAAAAAGAAGAAGAAAAATCCATGGTTTAGGAAAAGCCAAAGAGCAAGGTCAAGTCAGCTGATCAGTGTCAACCTGTTCTCAGGATTTTATCCCACTGGCCCCAAGGGCAGCATTCAGAGTCCGAGAAGTATTACCACCATCTGGGACAGCTGGGATCATAGAAAGAGCTCCCTAGTCCAGAGCTGTAATCCTCCAGGGTTCCTTCAACAGTTGCACAGATCTGTCTGAAAAGTCCAAACATGAAGGCATCTCCTGCAGACCCCAGAGGATAGGGAGGGGGACGGAGCATTAAAAAGTCTGTGCCCTTGGGTGTGGCTCTTAAATTGTTGCCAGGCAGACAACTGCTGCGCAGAGATGAAATCACGGAATCCAGATTGGACTTAGCCGCCTCGGCGACAGGGTGACCTTATAAAATGATCATGCCATACAGGACGCTTTGGAGAATGAAAGAGGACACTGTTAATGAATACAGCAAGGCAAGAGGTGTGAAGAGGGGCAGTGCCGGCAAAGCCCGCTCAGCCGGTACTTCATAACGCTCTGCTCTGCCTTCTGTCCCTCCTGCATGTGCCTTACACTGTGCTCAGCATCACAGAGAATAAAAATGAAATTAAAATAAAATAAAATAGCACAGGGGCGCCTGGGTGCCCCAGTGGGTTAAGCGTCTGCCTTCGGCTCAGGTCCTGGGATCGAGTCCCGCATCAGGCTCCCTGCTCAGCGGGGGGCCTGCTTCTCCCTCTGCCCCTACCCCCTGCTTGTGTGCTCTCTCTCTCTCTCTCTCTCTCTCTCTCAAATAAATAAATAAATTTTTTTAAAAAATTTAAAAAAATAAAAGCGTATTACAGCACACCATCACATACCATACCGTGGTATCCTGGCTCATAAGGAGCCATCTCCCTCCATTCTAATGCTACTCCGTCTTCAAAATAACCATCTTGGTAGCCCGAAAACCAAACTTCACTGACGTTCACTCTGAGCTAAGGCATTAGGACCATTTGTAGGCTTTGGGTTTTCAATCTTTGATTCAGGATATATGCAAGTGACTCACTGGACCATTTTGGTCTTGGGAATGAAGTTGCCTTCAGAAAATCTTGCTGCAATCACACATACCAGGGTAGACGGGAGGCTCTCCTAACAGAGGTTAGCACATCTGCCTGAGGATGGGGAATCAAGCAGATCTGGTCAGGTCCTCACTGCAAATCTCTGGAGCCCCGACCATATTTTTACACTTTAAGTCATCTCCAAATACTCTCCTGGATCAATAAGCCTGTATGTTCATTAACCTTCATTTTCTAGTTCTCGCGACAAAAAAAAAAAAAAAAAAATCAAATCTGGACTCCCTGGTGTCTTGCTCTCTTCGTCATTGGCCAACATAAAAAATAAAAAGAAATTTTAAAAGCTTTCTTACCACCGATGCTTAAAGAATAATAAGTTACTCGTTAAAACAGCTACCATAGGTTTTCTAAGTTCAAAAGTAGAAGATATTTACTAGAAAAATTAGAAAATAAAGAAAGGTATGAAGAAGAAAATTGAAATTACCCAAATTCCACCACCCAGGCTACAGCGTTGTTACTATTTTGGGGCATTACTTTGTGGTCATTTTTGTACAGATAGATCTGTAAGTATATACTTACATAGATATAGCATTTTCTCATTAAATTAAGACCACACGGTGTGCGCGATTTTTACCATTGTTTCCATCCCTTGGCATTTCATTGTGAATATTTTCTGCAGACATTAATCGTATATTTGTAAATCTTTCCTCAGTTGCAAAATACTCCATTCGAAGCACTACAAATACTGGTTGCAAAGATATATATTTACTCGTAATTGTGAAGTGACTGACTGCATAGCTAACATGCCTCAGACACACACGTGAAACATGTGGGGCTCTTTAAAAAGAACAAGTTGATGAATGATATGCTAAGTCACCCGGTTTCACAGAACTTGAAATCAATCCACTTAGAACACCACCGGCCTCCGGCATGGGTAAGGAGCTTAAAATCACAGTTGCGTCAGAATACTTTCCTCTAAAGGCTGTCCGGAGAACAGAAGGACACGCTCTAGAGAGGAAGATCTGCCAGATACTACAGCTTCTAGAAAAAGCTATCATTTTAAAATCCTACAAAATCATGCACACATTTGTATGCTTTCTACAGGCTTTGTGCCATGCCAGGTAATGGTGACGCAAACGTGCGTGAGGCCATCATCTTTCTCTGGAGGACTTCAGAGCCTACAGGGGGATGGGGAGTCGAAGCTGGTACTTGGAAGGCATGGCCTACCAGGATTGGGCCGTGGAGAGCGGGCAAAATAGTCAAAACAGGTCAATGAGAAGTATAATAAGGGGTCATGTACACTGAATAGATTGATTTTTCCATCATACTCTGACATTGTTCGATATACGCTTGCTCAATTTACCTGCTATGGTACTATTAAGTTCAACAAACATTTATTGAGCTACTTATGTATTTATTTATTTGAGAAAGAGAGCACAAGCAAGGGGAGGGAGAAGCAGGCTCCCCGCTGAGCAGGGAGCCCAAAACAGGACTCAATCCCAGGACCCAAGATCATGACCTGAGCTGAAGTCAGACGACGCTTAACCAACTGAGCCACCCAGTGGCCCCTTATTGAGCTTTTTATACGTGCAGGCACGTTGCCAGGTGGTATGGACACCAAGATGAAAGAGACGTGCCTCTGCTCTCCACAAACTCATATTTTAGTAGAGATCACGGCTGTGCAACAAATAATTCTATTAGGAGTAATAGCAGCATAAGCGGGGAGCTCTGAGAGCCACTGAACAGCTAACCAACCTGGGGGAGGGTGTGTCTCCAGGCTGCTTCCTGGAGCATGGGCGGTGGGAGTAGCCGGGGGTAAGGTAAAGTTGGAAGAGGGGAGGCATTCCAGTAAACAAGAAGTCAAAAGCAGAGAGATGTGGTGTGTCCAGAGGGTTCTAAGGAATGGGAGAGGCTACAGTGTAAAATCCTAAATACAGTGCCAGGAAATGAAGAGAGAGGTGAGCGGGGAGAGCTGGTGGAGGGTCTGAAGCACCCAACTGGGATGGGCAGTCAGAGATCTGTTTTAGATGATAAAACTGCTTCACACTTCACTGAAGAAATGGACGGTATGCGGTAGGACCTCACTCGTCTCTGGTCCCAGTATCACAGAGCTTCCCTTTCTCCTTTCTGTACACAGGTAGGCATGTCCCTCCCATCGAAGGCCAGCTCCTCCACTGGGCTCTGGATCCACCCTAGGAAGGATTCCAGTGCTTCGGGTACTGTGTCCCCGATGACGCCCCAGGATCGCCATCTTGCTACTCCTGCCTGGTTTATTCCTATCAGTGAACAGCTATGCTCTTGTATCTGCCCTAAAAAGCACTTCCCTCCTTTCCACATTGCCTCCGGTCATCATTCCAGTTCTCTAAAGAGTTGTCCACATACTGTGCTGTTTCTACTTCCTCACTTCTCCTTCATTGCTCAACCCACCATGATATGGCTCTCTTCTGCTATCACGCCCCGAAAAAGCTCTGTGGAGGTTACCAACCATCTCTGAGGATACTTTTCTTGTTTTACTCAACCTCTATAGTCGGCAGAATAATGCCACCCTCCAAAGATGCCTACATCCTAATCTCCAGAACTTGTGAATACGTACACAGCAAAAGGAACTTTGCAGGTTGTGTTTCAGGGCTAACGGCAGATATGATATGGGGATATTACTTGGATTGTTGAGGTGGGCCCATTCTAATCCCAGGAAACCTTAATGGTGGAAGAGGAAAACAGAACAGTCAAAATCTTCCTCATCTCAATAGATGACCCCCTCCATCCAGTTGTTCAAACCAGCCATCCTGAATCTCCTCCTGTTCTTTTTTCCCCATGTCCAACCCAAGAGGAGATGCTATTGATTTTACCTCCAAAAGTCATTCCAAATTTGCCCACATTTCTCCATCTCTCTTGCTAACACCTTGGTCTACACCATCATCATTTCTTAACCTGGACTTCTGCAACAGCCTCCTACCTTCTGTCTTTCATCCTCCTTTGACCCATGCCCCCCACAAGGCAAGAGTAGAAGTGAAATGTAAATTGGATAAAACTGTACCAGGTTCTCAGAATTCCTCAGTAGTTTCCCATTGAACTTGGGGTCAAATGCACTCCCCCTGCAGCCTTCAAGGCCCTGGGTGATGTGATTCCCACCCATTTCTCTGCTCTTATCTCAAATCACTCTCCTTTGATGGCTCTATGCGTTAATCATTCTCTTCTAGGTTTTGGTTCTTTGATCCCACCAAGCTCTTGCACATCTCGGGGTCTTTGCACAAACTCTCCTTTCTGCCTCGAACATTTATTTCCCCACTAGAACTATTTCCATTCTAGTTCCTTCCATCCTTTTTTATCTCAGCTTAAATGTCATCATCGAGGACAGCCTTGCTTGTCTACACCGTGCAAAGCATGGCCACCCTGTTATCCTCCATCTCAAATCCTTGTTGATTTCCTTTGTGATATGATATAGTTTATACACATGTTCGTTATCTGTCTGGGTTCATGGCTTTGTTGGTCTTCAGCATTAGAAAATAAGCTCTGTGGGAGCAGAAACAGTGAGGAGTTCACTCTTTTAGCCTCAACTCTGAAAAGAGAGTGACTGGCCTGAAAATGGTTGCTGAATTACTTACCTCCTTGGTCATCCTGGGGGGCCGATGGAGAGGGGATGGAGATGGGGAGCATGACTGCAGGCAGGAAAATGGATCGAGAGGCAAGCGAGAGGAGAGGAGAGCCTGGGCTTGACAGATAAACAGTACAGATGGAGAGGAGGAAAACCGAATTACATTAAAAAGGCCTCCCTAGGAGAAATGGCAGGTACCAACCGGGAACGAGACCACAGGAGAAGCAAATCTGAGGGAAGGAATGGGCTTGGGTTGGTACAGAGTGAGGCTGAGGGACCACCCCAGTAAAGAAATTCAGCAAACAAGGGTCTATTTAAATCGAAAGCTTCAAGGAAAGGACTGGACAGGCAACCAAGATTTGAGACTGATTGTTTATATACAGAAATGTACATAGTAACATTTTGATAGTGTAGTATTTCCAGGGTGTTCCTAGTTGTCTCATCAAAGAGTCCAAGTCAAAAGCTACTGTTTAATGGTCACCCTAGCAGCAGTGAAAATGGAAAGGGCCTCAGTCCAGAGCCTTCCTCTAGAAGAACCAACCAATACACAATGCAAGGAAACGCACCACAATGGCGTGTCAGAGCTCCATACAACCCCCTTTCCTCCCACCTCTTCCCCCTTGACCATCTTAAACCTTCCTGGCTACAGATGGCCCATTTCCTAACACACATCAACTCCAAAGCACCAAGTGGCTGTGATGTCTGCAGAGCAGACCAATCGGATATGGTTAAGTATTAGATACAACACCAGCTCAGGATTTCTCCAAGAAGGAGTAAAACACAGAACCTAACATTTTCTAGTCTCTGCCTACATACGGTCATCATATATGATAACTCTTCCTTTACTCAACCCCATTTTCTTTGCCTGATTCAGATCGTTTTATCCCTGCCAGGTATGCAAGTACAAGCAAATAACTGGCTGAGTAATACCTAGCTTCAAGTAAAGCACCAACCAGAAGAACAGAACGGGGTCCAGTAAGATGACCAGCTCGGGGAATAAGTGGGCAGGCTGTCACCTACAGATTTACAGAACATAGAAACATTATTTTATTTAAGACTTTGTGTTTGAGGTGGTCGGTTCAGTTAGCCCAACTGGGGTCCCAACAAGGACTAGACAAATCTGGAATTCCTGTCTGGACATTGCTCGATTTCATATACTTGGATTGCAACTCAAACCACACCAGCCAGCTCCAGTCATTTAAAACAGTGCCTATCATTCATTCATTCAGTCAATCAACAAGTATTATCAAGGAGTTATTATGTATCACACCCTGTGGAGGCCTTTAAAAATAAAGAAACCATTTCCTCTCCTAAATGGGCATATAATCTAGTAGAGAAGATAAAAAGGAACCAAACAAAAACAAAATAAGTCGTCAGTGTTTAAAAGAGGGAAAATTGTTATGTTAAATACAATACAGGTAATAACTGATTTATCCGCATGAAAATTCTATAATCAACCATTATCATCTCCGTTTTACAAATGAGGAAACAGACGTAAGGGGAAATAGTTCACATGCCCCCGAGTTGGGAATTGGAGCCAAAAGTCTACCTTCAGAGTCCACTATTAAGTAAGGTGCGACCTTATCATTTAAACAGGGACACTGTTGTGAGGGAAAGGTGGTAAGAAAAACATTAAAAATTACACAACATTTTAAATATTTATCGACTGATGAACAGATTGGTTTTATTACAGCGGTGAACTTATACAACCCAAACCTATTGAAAGCTGTTTTCAAAATGTAATTCTTCCTAAATACACACACACACACACATACACACACACATATATACATATGTGCATTAAAGCAAAATGACAGAAGCAGAATTATTTTTCTTGGCACGTGTTCACATCCTTTAGGTCGGTTCCTGAGCCCTGAAGCCTCTAACTTGGTGTCTCAGGGAACATAGTGTGGGCCACAGTGGTCTCAAGTTCTCCCACCACCTAGGACAGAAAGGAGCTAGCCAACGCTGACCCCTTGGATTTTTCAGTAAGCAAGCCCTCCATGACAAGCAAGGAAAAGAGAGAGAAGTCGTCGCTGGGCATCTTCTGGATATGTCTGGGCACTAACATAAAATTCTGCTCGTTGCATTGACACCTCCCACATATAAGAGATCACAGCAGAAGCCAGCATTAAACAGCGGTGGTCTCTAAAACCCATCCTGGCTTGTTTTAACGCAACTACGAGATAATGATACTTTGTTTTAAAAATAAAAATAAAAATCTGGGATAAGTGCTAAACCAGATGGAATGCAGGACAAAGGAGCATTCCAAGAGTGCCCTGGGCAAATCAGGATGCCTGGTCTCTAACTACTGAGCAATACGAGCTCACCAACCACCATAACAGGAAGCAGAAGTCACAAGGAAGCTTCACACATGTGTGGGAGTGATCACCTCTGGTAGGGGTAATTAAGAAAACTTTTTTTTGCCTTTTATTATAAGAAATTTTAAATATACACAAAAGAGAACACTATAAGGAACCCCTATGTAGGTATCACCCTTCCTAAACAATTATCAATTCTTGGCCAGTCTTGCTTCATCCATACCCCCGGCCCTACTTCTTTAAAGGGAATCCCAGACATCTTACCGTTGCATCTGTATGTTCCGGACAGGCCCAGAAATCAGGCCTCCATCATGCAGGCCACATACGCAGGGCAAAATTATCCACGGCATACAGACATGAAGAAGATGAAACTGTAGTTCAGAGTAGTTAAGAAACATTAACCAAGGCCATAAAAATAATATGGGGCAGAAACGGCACTCAAACCCAAAGTGCTTCAGACTGCTGGTCTAGAATTCAAAGAAACCACCTTTGTCCTGACCCTCGGGGGGGAAAAGTAGATGGCTCCATACAAATCCGGCAGCACTCAATAGCACACTGTGTTCTCCTGTCATTTTATGGAAGAACTGCATGTTCTGGAACCCATAAAGACCGGCCAAGCCTCCCTTCACTGCTGGAATGTGCCTGCCACCCCCGTCAGCCGACCAGAGTCCACGCTCCCACGGAGAAGATGCTAACGTGCTCCCCCCCCCGGCTGAGGCGGAGGCCCCCACGACCTCTCTTGCCCGTGGCCCCCTCGCCGTATGTCCTCAAAGCCCACCTGGAAGGGACTCATGTGCCCTGGCGTGTCAGGGAAAGCAGGAAGGCCCGAGAGGGAAATGTCAGCATTTAGGTTTTGCCCATTACAATCCCCAAAGGGGTGTGATTCATCCCAAATGCGAACTGAAAACCTTACTAATTTCACCTTCCTTTCCAAATCGCCTCCTTTCAAAACTTCTACACAGAAATTCTGACCCAACCTCACATCGTGTTTTCTGCAGAAGGGAAGCAATCCGACTGCCAACCGTGGAGGCAAAGTTATGAAAAGTGGTAGGTACACAGCTGCTTTGTTTTCTTTTCTTTTTTTTTTTTTTTTTTTTTTTTGGTCATGTGTGATCGCCAATTAAAATGGAATCTGGCCAGCCTGGGCTCCTTCCCGATGACTGTGAAGCTGGTGAGCTTGGTGGCAGTTTCTCTTCCCCTCTGCTATCTGAGTTAGACTCGGGACAACGACGCAGAGGCCTCGGATGACCTCCGCTGGGCAGAGCCGCCTTCGGGATGCTGCCTCCAGTCCCCGGGGGGACCTTGCAGATAGCTCCAGAGGAAAGGGGAGCCCAGCAGCCTTCTCAGCAGCTCGCTCTCCCCGGAACAAAAACCACCCTGTCAAGCACCAGAAACAGTCCGAAAAACATGCCTCCAGACAAAGCGAGACTATGCAGCGATCCCAGAGCTGCCTCTTCCAGCCCTCGGGCTCACTGACCCAACAGCTCACGCAGAGTCCGGAAGAGAAGACTGCCTGCGGAAGGAGGGCGGCCTGAAGACACGGGGAGGTCGTCTCCCTCGTTCTTTCTGTTTCCTGGTGACCCCGTGCTGCCGGCCAGGCTGTGCAGTGCAGGTAAGCGGTGTGGAAGCCATGTCACTTGGGGACCCAGCGGGGACAACAGGGAGGGTGTCGCCCCCGGAGGAAAAGATGAAGGGGATCAGGAGAGCACCGTCCCAATACTTGCAAGAGCTGTTGCATTGGAAGGGGAGCAGATTTTGTTCTGAGTTACTCCAGGAGGAGCAAGAATAAGGGACACACAAGTTCTGTCCCTATGAAAAGCACTTTTCTTATGACTCCTTAGGAAGGGTTTTGAAGGTGCACCAGGCAGGTCTTCCTCCTCCTTGTCTAAGCAGCTCTTCCTTTACCGTCCCCATCAAAGGCGAACTTGACCCGAGATTCTGCGTTCGGCCGATTTTCTCCCTGTGCTTCTCACCTGTGGTACTGTCAAGGTTTCTACGACGCCCATGACTTCTCCACACAGAACCTCTCAGAGTGTGGCATCTTGGCTAGACCTTGCACTCTTTTGCCTGTGACACCCCATCTCTCGGGAATTGCATTTCTCCAACCCAGGGTCCTCCTCACTGTCGCAGATGCCCACTGCCCACATTAAAATCCAAACTAGTGCTCCCCTTGCTCCTCCCACTTCCCCAGCCTCCTCTGTCAATACCCCCTCAGGATGCCTGGTGATCTCCGGGTGCCCCTCGTGGGGCTGCAGAGCCTGAATGCCTCTGCGTCCGCCCTCGCCGTGCTGCAGCAGCTCCAACTGGAGGCACCTGCTCACCTGTCGAGATTCAGCACTAGCAAGATCCCTCCTCTGATGAGTCTCCATCTGCTCCCCACTCACCCCATCTTCATCGTCCCCCCCACAAGCAGCTGCACCCTCTCACCTTCCCTGTATGTTTAACAAATTGTTGTACTTCTTGGATGACCAGACTGACTGGCCCACACTAAACCGTTAGCATCGTAAAGGCAAGGGGCCATGTCTCTCTCATTCTTCTAGCCCCAGAGCCTAATGTCCTACCTGGATCATGTTTGCCGGATCTGTAAAAAAAAAAAAAGAAGGAAAGAAAGGAAGGAAGGGAAGGAGTAAAGGAGGGAGAAAGGTTTCTGTGCTTTTGTTTTGTTTTGTTTTTAGAAGGATGTCCAGCACGGTGCATTCTTCTTCTATTTCCTTTTGATGACTTCCCCTTTCACTGAAAGTTTAAAGATTGAGTTTACAGGTTCTCAAAAAGAAGATGACGGCTTATTTGGCTACTCTGAATATGGGTACGCTCTATAAAACAAGGGGAGATTGTAGCTAAAAGCAACTACAGAGTGATAAGCAGCATAATAATAGTAGCAATGATTTATCTGAAGAAATCTGGTCATGTAATGAATTAGGAATTAAAATCGCTAGTTCAATGCTATATATATATATATATATATATTGCAGTAAATTAGAATTTGTAAAACATGTTTTTAAGTATAAAAACCTTCAGTGACTGACTACTTTCCTACCCCGGGTGTTGGCAAGTAAAGAGAGAGTAAGCTCCAACTTCTCCCTGGCTTAGAGGCTGACGTTCGTGCTCAACTCTGCACACCAGCAACACAGGTTAAAACCATAATAGGTGATTTTATTACAGGATTGCCGACCTCTAAGAGATTTTCTTTAAGGTGCTCAAAAAGGTCAGTGAATATGAAAAGAAAGAAGTCCCTGGTGATTTTTGCGAGGAGAGCTTCGGAGCCAAAGCGGAGCAAGAAGCCAGACTGCAGGAGATGAGCGGGCACGAGGACGATGGAGAAAACCAAGGCGTCGGCAACACACCATGAGCTTGGAAGGAGTGACGCACGCAGAGAAGTGGGGCAATTACTAGGAAAGGAAACTCGGAGACACTGTGCATTTCTTAATGCAAGGTAAAGGGCAATTCCAATAATGGGATGCAAGCCAGGGGGGAATCTGGGGGCAGCAGGGGAACAGCAGTGCTGTTAACAGCAACGGGGAAGGGGCGCCTGGGTGGCTCAGTCGTTGGGCGTCTGCCTTCGGCTCAGGGCATGGTCCCAGGGTCCTGGGATCGAGTCCCGCATCGGGCTCCTGCTCCGCGGGAAGCCTGCTTCTCCCTCTCCCTCTCCCCCTGCTCGTGTTCCCTCTCTCGCTGTCTCTCTCTCTGTCAAATAAATAAATAAAATCTTAAAAAAAAAAAAAAAACAGTAACAGGGAACGTGGAAAGGACCACGGGGCCCAAACCTCAACAGAGTTAACACTAATTGTGAGAACAGACCTCCTAAGTCCAAAGTTTTGGGGGAAATCAGAGACAACGAAACAGTTAAATTCCCTGGGATGTGGTTCTCAGACTTTGGGATGATACAAATCTCCTGAGGTATTTGTTTAAAAGGTAGTGGCCCTACCTGCCTGGCATTCTGATTCAATGGGTCTAGGGCAGGTCCTAGGAATGTGCATTTTAGGAAGGGAGGGAAGGAGTTCTCATTTTTTTAGAAGAACCCCCTGCACTGAAGGTGAATGTGTTATAGATAGTAACAGGGCCATATAATGTGACACCAGCCTACAGCAATACATCTCAAACTTGAAGGTGCCTACCAATCTTCTGGGGACATTGGTAGAATATAGATCCTGATGTAGCAGGTCTGGGGTAAGACTGAAGATCCTGCCATTTTTAGCAAGCTTCCTGATGATGCCAGGCTGCTGGTATGTAGGTCCAGGGACCCTACTTGGAAGAGCAAGACCCCAGCAAAGGATACACTTTAAAAAGGAGAGGATCTCCTTTGAAAACCCTGAATTAAGCTGCTTCATTCATTCAAGCATTCATGCTGAACACCTCCTGTGGGCCAAATATAGACAATTCGCAGATAAATGCCACTCAGCATGGGGGGTGGGCATTGGATAAGACCGGGAAAACACCCTAAGAGTGCTTAGCAATGGGAGCCCTTCCTTCAGTGTTTGTTGTTGGTGCACCAAGGGAATCAGAGGCAGAGTAGGGAAACATAATCATGCTCTACATCCCCAAGCTGTAACCTTCAACAGAAGAAGCCACCATTACGGAAAGGTACTAAGGTCTCTCGCAAGAAAGAGAGCACTTGAACCAGGTCCAAAAGGACAGGTGCGTCATGTCCAGATGGGGAAAGGAAAGGGAGGCTGTTGTAAAAGGAGGATGGGAGCAGCATATGCAGGGGTGTGGGTTGCGAAAGGGCTCCACGTGGGTGGCTCATAAAGCAGCTCAGGCAGGGCTTCCAAGCTAAGAAACTGGCTTTTGGCGTGGTGGCCGAAAGGAAGCTCCGGGGCCATCTTGAAGCAGGAGAAGGAAGATAGACGTTTTGTAGGAAGATACTCGGCAGCAGTGTAGGAGATGTGTTTGAAGAGACTGGTGATAAAATACACGGGCAGGTGGTATAAGAATACCCAAAACAAAGCCGTGAGCTAAGGTGAAGAGAGAAGGGAGACAGGGGAGACATCTCCGGCAGAAATAGCGGGATTTACTGGTAAGAAACCATGGGGAGAAATAGTTTAGGGAAGATATCCTGTGGGACACCTAGATCTCACTGAGAAAACCATCGGTCCAGTCAAGGCTATCCTGACACCCTCAAATTACCACCTCTGCCTTAGCAAAGTCCTAGATGTGTAGTGCGCAGCTGACCAAACCATAATGAGCTTAGAGATCGGATTATTACAATGGAGAAAGTTAATCCAAGCCAATTTCTAGAATCAATGGTTTTAAAGCTCTAAGACAGAAAGTTGCCTTACTCTAAAATAATAAGACTCAACACAAATCCTCGGCCATTCCTAACCAAGCTCCTTCCCTGTAAAAGAACAGAAGAGACATCTCAAAACCCAGGTACTATTTTCCCCCATAAAGAGATCTAAAGTATAGACATTTCCCCAGGCCAAGCCAGAGGCAAGTTCTAAGAAGGTCCACTAAATCGGGTGACTAACTCATTCCTGTTTTCCCTGGACAGTCCGGGTTTTTAAACTGGAACTCCAGCATCCCAGGAACCCACTCAGTCCCAGGCAAATCTGTAGGGTTGGTCATCCTATAACTAACAAAGATCTCAATAATAGCTTTTCTAGCCCATGTTAATAAGTATAAGGGAAAGAGGAACAAAAGAACCTTTAGGGTAGGAATTTTTAGGTACATTGTATAAATATTCATTTAACTTTCACAATATTCCTAGGAGACCCATTTTACAGGTAAGTAAACTGACAATCAGGCAACTAAATGACTCATGAGGCTAACTAACAGCTAGTCAAAAGGGAAAGCCTTTAAGAATCACATAATCCATCTCACCTTGAGTATGGCACGTTATAATCCTTAAGTGCATGTTTGGTGAGCACAACTGTTTCACATTCCCAAAAGGGAATTTGAGGCAGGGAAGAGTTAGAACACCATTCCACAAACTCCAAACCTACAGCTTGCTGCATCCCAAGATCGAAGAGTCTACTGTCCTACTAAGATAATTAAGGGTTCTCTCTCTTAAAATATATTTCACTTGGGGCTACAAACATTTGTCCATGCAATTCATTACTACTCATCTCAAAACATTTTTTTTTATCATTAATAGCAATTTCAAACACGAGAATCTTCCCCACTTCAACCTCATCATTTTCTGTGGTGATACTATCCCTTAACTGCTCTTCTAGAAATCTATAATCTTGAGTGTGAAATATACACCTCTAAATATAATCTTTGTAAGAATAACATTACCACGATTAAGATGCTTTGGGTCCTTCGATCGGTAAGTACACATTTATACACTCTTGTATTTACGAAACATACAGTAAAGATAGCAAATGCTATGTACATGAGTTTTCCCAGATTTCCCAGCCTCCTTTGCAGTTAGTTCTGGCCAGTGGGATGTGTGTAGATATGACAGGTGCCAGTCTGGTCTAGGAGCTCGTGCAAAGCCCATGTTAGAGTCTTTGGCTCTCCCGTCCACCACAGACACCTTCAAAACCCGTGTGTTCTGGGTTTTGTTCTGGCATTGTTGAAGAACGATAGTCTGAGCTTCATCCAACTTTATAGGATATAAAATGAGTGAAAATAGCAGTATTTATTAAGTCACTGAGATCTGTGAGTTACTTTGTCATCCCAGGACAACTTATCCTAGCCACCTTCCATTTTCTCTCGCTCTCTCTTGCTTCTCAGTTATGGAACTTCTTCTACGGGTACTGAGGAAAAACATCTAACACTTAAAATAAGGCATAAAGTCAACTGCATGTCTTTCAGCGACCTATTAAAGCAATGGCTCTCAAAAGTGTGTTACCTGCATCACCAGGTTCGGCAGCATCACCTGAGACCCTTGTTAAAGCTGCCAGGATTTCCCCATCACAGAGCATCACAGAAGGAGAAACTGAGGCTGGGGCCAGCAATGGTTTCAACAAGCCCTCGAGGTGATTCTAATGCATGCTTACATGTGGGAACCATTATTCCAGAGCACTGACTGTCTGACCTGCTATTTTCATTTATATCTATGTCATAGATACTATCTAATAACTCCAACAGCTTATCTATAGCCCTCAAGTATATTAACCAGTTTGGGATCTAAATCAGCACCCTTATACCAATGTTCTTGCTCCAGTGTCTATAAATCCTCAGTCTCTTGATTTCTCCCATGAACCAGCTTTGCTATCCTCATTAACAAATCATAAAAATATTGGATATATGCTCACCATATATTTGTATAAGATACAATTTTTAACAACTTAAAAATTATACTTTGACAATGGCAGCTTGGATAATCAATGTGAAATCGTTTAGAATTCCACAGATGAATAAAGCTTGAGGACAAAAGAAAAACACATAAAAATTGCATTCAGAGATGCTGCCTGAACCCTGAAAAAGTCTACCTAATCATCACAAAAATCTCTTGAAGAGTCAACTACCTACATACCCTTTTGGAGGTGACATTTTTACCTGGATATATTCCACAAAAAAATGAAATGTCAGAGTCACGTACATATGAGAAGGCTGCCCAAGACTATGAGGACTCGAAGAGGTAATTAAGAAAAGGGGGCGACATTTTCTATCTTAGCACGATCGACATTGGGGCCTAATAACTTTCTGTAGTCAGGGGTCGTCCTGCGCTTTGTATAATGTTTGGCAGCAAACCTGACTTCTACCCGCTAGATCCTCGTAGCAACCCCACCCCACTGTGACAACCAAAAAAAGGTCCTTAGACATTGCCTGGTGGACTCTGGGAAGCAACAGCACTCCCAGTTGAGACTCAATGGGTGAGAGGCGAATTCAAAAGGCAAAATAAAGTCCTTTTGACTGTGATGATAAATCCTATTGCATTTTTATAATAGTGTGATCCAATTATGATACACCTTTCCACATCTATCATTTTCTGATGTATGCACTCCAGCTTTTAGACACTACTGACAAGATCCTAAACTGCATAAGGAAAAGGAAAAGGTGTGGGAGAAGAGAAAAACGTAATTTTAAAATGTAAAAATAAAGGGGGGGGGAAACAAGAGTTTAAAATGAGACAGAAGGTAAAGGACCAGCAACTACTGTTGTTATAATGTTGTTACCATACAACTTCAGCGAGTCTCTTCTTCTGGAAGAATATGAAGAAAGCAGTGGGGCTGTGGAAGGGATAATAACACTCAGCCAATATTCTCTTTGCTCCCCCATGTTTCCCAGCCTTCCTTCCAGTTGGGTTGACCCCCTGTGATCAGTTCTGGCCAGTGCAATAGGTCACTTTCAGGATGAGGCAGCAAGAAGCTCAAGAGCTATTCTCTAGTCTCCTTCTTTCTCTTGTCTTCTTGGAGACTGGGAAGGCCGTGTATTCCAGATGGCACAACTACTCGGTGGTGGAGCCTCCATGAGGGTGGGTGCCTGCGTCACCGAATGGAGTAGGGTTCCTTGCCAATTCACTTGAGACACGTGGTCTGAGCAAGGAATCACATTTTTCTTGTGTTAAGCCACTGAGATTTGGGGATCATTTGTCACCTAGTTTACCCTGACTACCATAATGAGCATAAGCCCATTCCAATTAGAGTTCTACTAAAGTCCTGAGAATTCATATCCCAATTTTTCTTCATCAAATTGCCCATTGCCAAGTCACTTGGAAATTTATGCAAATGGACCAGACATGGAATTCAGAGTTGGCTGCCCACCCAGTTTGCTAACCAAATCACGGTTTAGTTCAAAAAGTGGGTGGCAATGTGGGCAGGGATGGTGGACCCCTCCACCAGCCTCAGGAGATGAAACACAACTAATCAGTTAATGCTAGGGTCCATGGCCTGGCAAACACCCCTAGATCTAACAATAGTGTTTACATTTTCACAGGGTTAAGGAAAAGAAGAGAAGCATATGAAACAGACACCCTATGGGGCCCACAAAGCCCCAAATACTCACAGTCAAGACTCTTTACAGAAAAGGTTTGCTAATCCCTAGTCTACGCTAACCACGGTAACCCCTTTTACCAGTCTGGGTTTGAGGGTGAACAAGTAACAAGTAACAGCTTTTGGCTCCAGGTTTGAAATCTGAGAGGAAGTCTGCTGGGAGCTACTGGAAAGCTTTTCCTTCCTGATTAATATAATAATAATAGGACCCAGGGGAGAAATGCCCCCTTCTCTTCCTGCCTTTTGATGTGGTCATGTTACATCATGATAGCCATCCTGTGACCAGAAAGAAAAAGTCAAGGGAACCAGCACTCAAAGGGCCTCCCAAAGCCAGAGCATGGTGAAATGACTGAACCAACCACCCCTGGGATGGTGCATTTGCAGTATCTTCATAGAGGGGGTAATAAGCCCCTATTGTTGCAAGCACTGTCATTGGGCATTCCATTACTCGCGGCAGACAGGATCCTCTTCTCGTTCCATCAGCCCTCAATAAATGAAGCCACTGTCACATCTCCAGTATATAATGGAGCCTGAGAAGCTGCACTAGTCACCAGACACTTTGCTACTGAGGGAAAACTCCTCCCATGCTCCCCCCCAAAACATCGTGATTCTCTAACTCTCACTTAGGAAAGGAAGCACTAAATCCTGGAAATCCAGCCTTGAATATTAAATGCTTGAGCCATTCCAGGGTCACAAGGTTAGAATCTTCTGTTTGTCAAATGTAAAACGAAAACAAAAACATGATTGTTGTGAAAAAAATGCTGTTGGATCCCTAAAAAAATGTCACTACTTACAAAATATGATTTTCCCCATATCTGTATTTCCAAATTAATTTTGACATATCCTTATAAAAGTTCCTCGAATGTACCTTTTGAATTGCCCCATGTCTCCCGACATTGAACAGAAATCCCCTTTCACTTAATCAGTTAGGTTCTCTTTAAGAAACACCATCGGATACGTGTACACCCATGATGATGTTAGAAAGCTATTCCCTCTGGACACAGTCAGAACATATATCCTGATCATTTACTCCGGTAAGATTGGCTTTGGTGGATAATGACTTAATCACCAAAACTTGGAAGCTTTCACCACGTTCAAAGACTGTCACCACACTCGCTGATGGAGAAAGTGCTTCTGGCTAGAAATAGACCCATCAGCTAAGTCCCATTAGCTTCCTGATATTTCTTTTATTGCCAGTACCAAACCACAACAAAGAAGGTTCTACTGTGTCACTAGTAAGTTTGTCCTAATATATCCTTAAAAGCTAAAGAATCCAATTTTCATAGTTAAAACCTGCAGGCCAGAAATGGTTATCCCTACACAGGTTAAATTTCCCTCTGCACCTAAAGCAAATGTTTAGGACAATTTTTTTCCTTTAAATCCAAGGCAGTGGTTCTTAACTTTGGTTGGCTGCACATCTGAGTCCCCAGGGAGCTTTAAAATATAATGATACCTGGCCCTATCCCTGGAGTTCTGACGAATTGCTCCAAATGCAGCCTGGGCACTGGGATAGCTAAAAGTTCCCCCAGGTGATCCTAATATACAGTCAAGGTTGAGAATCATGGACCCCAAGGTCAATGGTAATATAGAAGAAAACGTAATGAAAGAGCTACACCTGGGAGAAAAAAAATAACTAAAATTGCATTTACAAAGAGCTAAGAGAGGAGAGTAGAAAAGTTTCCTCCTACTATTTAACATTTCCAAAAAAAAACAGAAAATCAGTTATTATAAATCAAATTATTATGTAATCAACCTGTAAATGATTTCTGTATGATCAATTAATAGTAAATTATTAAATATAAAATTATATGTACATAATTATTAAACATAAATATACAATTATTAAATATAAAAATTATATGTATATAATTATTTAAAGAAAGGAGAGGGATGGCCAAGAGTAAGAGCCCAAAATTAAGGAAAGAAAATAAATGTGTTTGGCTCCTTAGTCATAAATCTTAGTCATATCTATGCCTCCATATCCACACCTTCCTTAAACGGCATATCAAAATCTTTTTTTTTTAAGTGCACCAGGCTCATCAAGAGACCGTAGTCCGGAGTCAGCATATTGCTGCCCATTGGCCAAATTTGGCCCGCCTCCCGTTTTGGTAAATAAAGTTTTATTGGATACAGCACATTCCTTGATTTCCATATTGCCTGCCTGCTTTCACACTACAGCGGAGGTGCAAGAGACCATAGGGCCAAAAAACCTAATATCTGACCTGCCCCTTTTCAAAAAAGTTTTCAACTGTAGCCTATCCGCTGGTATCCTGTGGCAGGCATAAATACATCTCCCTTTTATGCTTCGCCCGCTAACGCCCACGCCGCAGGTCGGCACTGCTGCTCCTGCCAACACCGCTGCTCAGCAGGCTCCGCCCCATCGAGGGGCACCTGCCGGGCCTCCCGGAGTCACTCTGTCCCGTCCAACCTGCTTGGAGTCGCGTCTTCAGCTCTGACCAGATGTCTCAGACCACCTGGCTGGTGTTCGCCCTGTGCACTAACCAGCTTTCAGCCAAATAGTTACAATAACAACAACAATAATGATAAAATAGCACCGAAGCTCTCACTAACGCGCTGTAATTGAAGGTGCTCATGTTGAGAAGCAAACAAAGACATTTTACATACTGCTTCTCCACGACCTAAGTTCGAACCTCCCTAGTCAACTTCTGGTTTTTGCCTCAATAAATTTAACGTTCTCCCTTTGCTTTACTATTCTGCTAAAACCTAAGCCATGTGCTTTAATAGTATCCCCCACAGTTCTACCAAAAAAGTTTTGCAAAACTTTTACTAGGGTGGCAAAACCCAGAGGTGATTCTAAGAGCCCCCTTATCATCTGCTTGCTTGAACTTTTGTATTTTTCAATACAGAATGAAGCTCTAGTTTACTTTCATCTTTTGGAAGGAAGATGAAAGGGAAAGACGTGAGAATTTATTGCTACCGAGAATTAAAATTTCCAGAGGAGACAAGCAGGGCTTGAGTGACTCGATGATATGCATTCGCTTGTAAGATCAAATTTCTTCTCTTCTCTGTAGAGTACTGTCAGTGAACTATTGTCTCCACTTTGGCAATCTGGTCCTGAACTAGGGACTCGATGCCCAGACACCCAGGGAAGAGTCAGAGAAAGAAGACCTCTCCCATTTCCTGTCCCTTACTCCAAATATCATTCCTTTCTTATTAATATCATACCAACCTCGCCCCTACTGATGTGTGGGGGCTGCTGATTCTTTGTTATGGGGGCTGCCCTGTGCTAAGTAGGATGTTTGGCAGTATCTCTGACCTCTACCCACTAGATGCCAGTAGCATCCACACAGACACACAATCCCTCCCAGTTAGGACAACAAAAATGTTTCCAGACACAGCCAAAGGCACCCTGGGGGGCAGGCAGCCTTGGCACTTAGTGGAGAACTACTGCAGGAGGGGAACTAGCCCCATAGACCCCAGGTTCACACACCTTAGCCCTTCTCTATGGCTACCTCCTTAGTTTATACCTTCATCATCTTTAACCTGGACTGCTTTAATATCCTCCCACCCAATCTCCGACCACCCCCCGGAGCTCATATATCCTCCAAACTGCCACCGAATCACCTTCAGGCGTGAGGCACGCCCTCCCCTCCTCGCTGAGCCTTCTCCACAAATTGCTCTCAGAGCAACAGAGCCACTTCACCATGGTTATGGACCCCTCCACAGGGACAGCCTCTATCCTGACACCCCCTGTGCCTCTGGGTCGGTCTACTCTGATGGGCCATTCCAGCTCCAAAGCATCCCCACAGGATGGGCCTTACACCTGCTTCATTACTCAACGGTGCCTTCTGCCCAGTCCCGGTCTCTTCTGCTTGCCTTCAAATGCTAGTCGCAAGAACACTCCCCTGTAAACCCCCTGCATGCAAAGCTCCCTCTCTGGGTCTGTTTCCTGAGGGACAGGACCAAAGACACAGAGTTATCTTTCTAAATTACAAATCTGATCATGTTGCTTCCCTGCCTGCCATCCTGCACTGGCTCCCCATCACCTACACCAAGGGACCCTGATGAGTAATTATCAGAGTGCCTGGCTGGCTCAGTGGGTTGAGCGTCTGACTCTTGGTTTCAACTCACATCTTGGTCTCACGGTCCTGGGATCGAGCCCTGCGTCATGCTCCCTGCTCGGTGGGGAACCTGCTTCTCCCTCTCACTCTGCCTCTCCCCCCCTTAAGTGAACAAATAAAATCTTTTTTACAAAAAAAAGAATAATTATCAGAGGGGCATACAAGGGCATCTCCATCAGTAGAGTATGGCAAGGCAGTTCTTTGCAGGAGGAGCCCTGATATGTAGTATTTGCTGATTTCCATGGTGTAAATGTTTCCACCACTGTCCATTTCAAGCTACCACCATTTTAATGACCAGCTTACAAAATTACTGGCTATTTAACAAATGGCTCCCATGAACCAGACAGGAGTCAGCTCTGGCATGCCACTGATAACCCTGGCTATTCACTATTGTTAATTCTCATTGTTCTCCTTCACTCATACTTCATCTCAGCCATGACAAATTCTTGCAATTCTCAGACCACCAGGATGCTTTGAGGTTCTGTGCCCTTACTCATGGTGTTTTCTCTGTCTAGAATATGCTTCCTTTCTCTGACTCATGCAGACCTACTCAATGTTCTGGATTCAGCTCAAATAAAACCTCTTCCATAAACATTTTCAAGGTTCACCCCTCCCCATCCCATTTCACTCAAAGGTTAAATAGAACTCTCTTGCTTTTGTGTCCACAAGTACCAAAAATACTCTCCTATATAGTGTTCCTATTATATTTGTATGTTTATGTATATGTGTGTGTGTTTACAAAACTGTACCGTCCAGACTATAACTCTTCTGAGAGTAGGGTCTTATTTATATTTTTCTGGCATATGAGATGCTCACAAAATGTGTTTTTTGAATAAACTAAAAACTAACCTCACTTCCTACTTCAACGTCATCATCAAATACAGATCTTAAAAGAAAGTCATCTCAAGGAAAAAAATACTCTATTACCCCAAACTTGAACAGTGGGTTTGATCCCTGGTTCCCTGCCTCCAGAATGTTGCAGAGAGGCAAAGCATGGATAAAGTCTGGGCCAGAGCATGACCTCTAAGGCTTCATCCCAAACCCAGTAGTCTCTGAATAGAGCGGAAAAGCACTGGAAACAAAGGCAACCTCTGCAGGCCCAAGGAGATGGCCCAGGTGGGCTGACTGTTATATATATTATAACATAATATAATCTCTACATATAATCTCTGCCTCCTCCTCCTGACCAGGCAGCATGGAGACCAACCTTCCCAAAAGCTGCTGCCTCGGGCTAGGACTCACACCAGTTTCCCCCTGTGCTTGTGATTTGAACCAAGCTTTACACACTCACTGGGTGCCTACTCCTTGAGAAATACTGCATCCTTCTTTTTTTAAATAGAGAAGAGCATTTATTTATTTTTAAGATTTTATTTGTTTATTTATTTATTTGATACAGGAAGAGAGAGAGAGAGTGAGCACAAGCAGAGGGAGAGGGAGAAGTAGGCTCCCTACTGCGTAAGGAGCCCGATGCGGGGCTCGATCCCAGAACCCTGGGATCATGACCTGGGCCGAAGGCAGACGTTTGACCCACTGAGCCACCCAGATGCCCCAAGAAATAGTGCATCCTAAAAGAAGGATAGAAATGATAATTAACCACTCAGAGGAGACCGAGGAATAATAATCAGCTTTGCTTTTAAGCCAAAAACAAAAATGCACTCCCCCCACCAAAAAACAACAAAAAAAAAACACCTCCACCAAAACAAAGAATTAATACTGCAAACTCTGATATAGCATCTCGCCGTATACGAGCTCTGTTCTAAAAGCTTTATGTATAATCACTGTATATGGATAGTTTACATATTATATATTATGCATTTATAAAGTTATGTATATATGTACATATAAAAAGTTACGTATATACATATATAAGGTTATGTGTACTATATATTATACATATATAAAGTTATATATATACATACATAAAGTTATGTGTATTATGTATACATAAAGTTATGGATAGTGTTATAGCATATGTTATTATATAATAGTAGCTTGTTATACAAAACAAATGCAAGCGGGTATGCCATATATTATAATATATAATAACACAATATAGATAATAACATAATATAATCTCTACATATTTTGCACTATAATATAATGTAATATCTACATATCTACATTATAATATAATATCTTATTATATTATAATATTACGATGATAATATCTACAAATATAATCCTGGAGTATCCATGTAATATAATGTTGGTATATATAACATTGTTCTGTATGTTATATATTATAATGCATAAAATATAATATATCATGTATTGTGATGTATAATACGTTATAATATATCAAGTATTGTCCCCATTTTACAGATTAAGAAATGAAGATGTTAAGTAACTTGCCTAAGGCTACACAGCTGAAAAGGGGATTTGAACTCAGGTGGCCTGACTCCACAATCCATGTATTTGATCATGTTAAGAGAAGGAGAAAAACAGGTCCCTTGATGACTTTTCACCACTGTCACCAAAGGATTGGCCATGTCCCTTTCAGAGCCCGTAAGCTGGGAGCACCGGTCCCCGCCCTAGACCTTGGCATGCAGCACCTGCCCATCACTGATCACCGGCAACAGCACCACTCAGCCAGCCCTGCAACATCCACGACACCTCGGTTGTCAAGGGACGTGTTCTTTTAGCAACTTCCCCACGTGGAAAAGCCACAAACCCCAATGACAGGAGAAATGAGAAGCACAAAAGGCAAGGAAGCACCTCCCCGCCTAGCAATGAAAACAAACGCAGCAAGCAAGGCTGTAGAGAGCCAAGAGCAGACAAACCACCAAGAGGATATCGGGCCTGTGAACAGTCTGTTGGCTGACCAGAAGGAAGGAGCCTTCTCGTTACCTGGGACACCTAAAGAAGTAAACCGCAGGGGCCTAGAGCAACGATGTGGCTGAAGAGAAAAGCAGAAGAAAAACACGATGGCAAATGAGAAGAGCTTCGGCCGGCAGTGGCAGCAGCTGGGAGTGGGGCCAGGATGCTGACACGGACTGTGGCCAGGCCCCAGGACGGCCGTGGGGAGACCCGGGAGCCACCCACCATGGCTGGGAACAGAAAGGTCCCGCACCTTTGCAACCTCGCATGGGCTCTCCGTGCACCGCAGACCAGCATGAGGTCGTGCTTCTTCAGAAAAACTTAGACTACATTGAAACTTAAAGAATAAAAAAGAAAAGTGCCTTTGGGAAAGAGTCTCATGGAAAACAGGGTTATGTTAGGCCTCAGGGCTCAGAGAACTAAACTTTAGTTTAAAAAAAAAAGTGCTCTAAGGACATTTCCCTCCAGAGCTAGGTAATGGGGCCTTTGCTTGATTTTTCAGTGGGGTAAGGAGTCCCGGGATAGAAATTAGAAACAATCAGAGGTCTGCTGTAACAATATTTAGGTGAGTCTGTCGTGGCTTAAAGATGCCTCCCTGTTTCGGTCCTAGGCTGACTGAGTGACCTCCCTTCGTCCCTCCGCTGAGTCCTCCTGCTGTGTTCCAGACGCAGTCTCTCAATTTCAGGTTGAGAGGACCCTGTCTGCCAACTGACCTCAACAGTCTGGCTGGTCTGCCTTTCCCTGGACTCAGCCCCGTCTCTTGCACGACTCCCTGGCCCGGGGCCTCTGCTAGGGCTACCAGCCCCTTGCCTCCTGCTCTCTCTTGCCATGAACTGATTAACTGTTAATTCATTCATTAACCGACCCCCTGCTCAGCTAAGGCTCACCCCTCTGAATGCCACTCCAATTCTTCCTTCCTTCATGCCCTTCCTCTTCCGACCCCTCCCTATTTACTAAACTGCCTTCTGTGCCTATTTCCAAATTCCACTTCCCAAACCTACCTTCGCTGAGGATGCCTTCCTATGCAGGAAGGGAAGATGACAATAAAACATGAAGTTATATAAATCACCCACATCATCAAATCTGCTAAAGGCATCAAATTCAACGACCACTTGACCGAATTGCCTAAGTCAGTGAAGTCCAGCAACTGTGTTTTCAAGCACCTCCTCCCCAATAAGCTCAAAACACAGCCACCATAAAATGGTAGGGAGTGTGTAATGTGGGCATTACAGGTAGTACTGAAATGCTGCCTAAAGGCAGTGGGTAAGGGAAGGCCAGTAAGCTGATGCAGATCTAAGTCTGCATCCCCACCCTGCTATTAACTAGCTCCAGAACCTCAAAGACAATTATTCACACACACACACACACACACACACCCTGTGCTTTCATTTCCTCACCTGCAAAAGAGAGAAAACGCCCACCAAAAAGGTCAGCAGGGAAGGGGTGATAAGCTAACACACAAGAAGGGTCTGGCATATAGCAAATACCTTCAAATATGGGTGGAGAAACTGAGGTGAGTGACTTGGCTCAGCCAGTCCTGCCCGTGTAACACGATTCTTAATCCAGCAATTCAATCTCCAAGCGCTTAGTATAGTTTAGGCTTCCCATGCGTCACTCCAAAAACTTGTTGACTAACGTAAATCCAAGCCGTATCCTTGCACCGTGTTTTCATTCCCTAGGAGAAGGCTGGAGTTTTGCTGCCGAACCGTCAACTGTCAATTACTGGCTCGATTATGTAAACTTGGTATTCTTAGACAAAATGATGGATCCGCCCTCCCCTACCCCAGTTTCCATTAATCATCAGAAAGAGAGTGCAGCAGCGAACACCCAGCTAACATCAAAGGAGGCAGCAGCTGGTAAGGCAACATGCCACACACCCAAAATACCTTTGTTGCAGGGTAAAAAATAAACAACATTTCTTTCTCCCTTAAACTCTTTTTTTTAAAAAGATTTTATTTATTTATTTGAGAGAGAGAGAGAGAGAGAGAGAGAGAGAGAGCACATGAGATGGGGGGAGGGTCAGAGGGAGAAGTAGACTC
The DNA here is from genome assembly GCF_003265705.2 of Callorhinus ursinus. Lineage (NCBI taxonomy): Eukaryota > Metazoa > Chordata > Mammalia > Carnivora > Otariidae > Callorhinus > Callorhinus ursinus. The sequence goes on from NW_027397112.1 coordinate 4,307,236, forward strand.
CCTGCCGAGCAGGGAGCCCGATGCGGGACTCGATCCAGGGACTCCAGAATCATGACCTGAGCTGAAGGCAGCCGCCCAACCAACTGAGCCACCCAGGCACCCTCTCCCTTAAGTTCTTAACTCCTTAGGTGTGTAGGTACAGATCAGATTTCTTCCGCAAGCCTATAGTAGCACAGTATAAGGGACTGAAACAAATTTGAACTAAAGTCAAGATGGATACATTTGAAACTGAAGTCGGTAACATAAGTATCTCAAAATAAGGAAGAGAGACCTTCATGAGGTTTAGCTGTCAAGCTGGAGCACGGAAATGCAACATGTGCCTCATCCAAATAACAAACCCCGAGAAACAACGCTACTGTGTATGTCCTACCAACCCAATCATTACGCATAAAATCAAGAGTTCAAAATCAAGAGTTCTTTGAATACTCCTTATGGAACTCAAGCACTTACAGACAATTCATTTGTTACCCAAAGAAAGGGGAATTCTTACAGGGAAATGCCTGTGGTATGGGGAGAATACTAAAAGACAAATGGAAAGACCAGGGTCCAGCCTTGGGTAGTTATGCAGCCCCCAAAACAAGCTACTTCATTTAAACATGCAACAATTCCCCTTTCGGTGAAAGGAGAAAGGTACTTGGTCTACTCCATCAAGTGTTTAGTGAGGACAAAACAAAATTTTATCCACGATTTTATCTATGATTTCTGAAAATTGTGCACAAATCGAGGCAATGCCATCCACATGGAAAACGTCACTTTTGTTAAATGAACTAGAATTAGCTCACTGACAGACCTAGCTAAGGCTGAGCCAGCCCTTTTGCTTTTGAGGTCAGTAAGTAATCTAAGACTCGAGAGTTTTCTCTCCACTGCTTCACTTCCCCAGAGTCGAGTTTCCTTCCTCTATCTCAGAAAGTGGGTAAAAATCTTTTCCTGATGCAAATGCACTTTGGATTTCCCATAAATCTCCAGCTAAAGAAAGCTGGTGGCATGCACACAATGGCCAGCTTAGAGACTGCAGTGGACATCTGTCATGCATTTGGCATCCGAGCCCCCTTCCTATGTTTGGAGTCCTCCGCGTCATGAGGGGAAGCCAGCCAGCCAGCTAGAAGTGCAGGAGACTCATGTTCTCAGCATCCTCTGCACTAGAGCATAAGCCCAGGGCAATCCCTGCCGACTTGGAACTAGTCCCTAGCGATATAAACGGCAGAGGCAACCCATGATCCATTCCCGCACTTGACAATGGTAGTGGCAGCTCCATGAGTCTGGGAAAGCTTTGTCAGCAGCAGTTCTGATGACAAGCACGCCCCATGTCCAGTAGCAGTGAGTGACACAAGCTGTGTATCTGTACCCCCTGGTGGGAGCGGTAGAGTCTGCACCAGCCCCCTTCTTTGGTCTATTGTGGGGTTTTGTGCCAGCTCTGTTGCCTCTGATTCTAGTTCTCTGAGCCTCTGGAAACTTTTATGAGCCACCCCAAATTCTTCCACTGGATTCCTTTCCCACCAAGATCAGCAAGAATCCATTTCTGGGCATTCTGACAACAAAATCTTATGAATTCAGAAATCATCCTCAAGGCTAAGAAATCAACCAAGACCAGCAGAGCACCCTACTTCATCCAGAAATTTCCAGATGATGTGCCACTAAACCTCATGACCCGATCCACCTTTCCATTCACCATGTACCTCGCATAGCGAGCACAGGGTCACGCAAGAAAAGGGAGGAGGGAGAGCCTGAAAATAACCACACTGCAGTTCACTGGTACAGAATGATAAACCTAGAAGGTTGGAGTCTCTAAAAATGTTTTAGGACCCACTCTACTCAGACATTTTATACAGAAGTAGACTGAGGTACCAGAATTAGAACTTAGACTTTTTAGTAAAAAAAAAAAAAATTTTTTTTGAAAAAAAAATCTGAATTTGTGTTACTCCCTCCATTATTGCCTCTTCTCCAATGCACTAGGGACAATACATCCCAGACACTGCCTGGCAATATCACAAACTTACATACCACACAGAACATGCATGCTCAACCTCCTTTGCTTTTCCTCTGCTCTTCATTCTAAGATGCATTCTCCTTGCTACCAAACTCTTATTCACCCTTCAAAACCCAGCTCAAAAGTTTCTTCCATTGTGAAGCTTTCCTAGTGCCCCGTAAATTAACCACTACCTCTTCTATGTTGTTGAAACCTCTCCCGTGGCCATTATCCTGCCCTCTCTTTAAGAGTTATCAGTTCATCCCCTACACCACCCTCCAATTGTGAGTTCCTAAGACAAGCGAAGGTCCTTCACCAGGGCCAGAATTTAGGTTAAGACAAGCGAGGTTCCTAAAGAAGCACTCACTCTCAAGTGCAAGTGCATAAAACTGGTCTTTACCATCTGTCCTTCTTGAATTCAGAGGCTATTATAGAAAAGGACTCCGACTCTTGTTGACTGAATGGTGAATAATACAAGAAAGTGTATATGATTCAGAGAAGATTTATATAATAGAGGGAAGGCCCAGTAGCTATCACTGCCACAGTAGGGTTGAATAACCCTACTAAAGCTACTTAACCTGGCCAAGTGGGAAGAAAAACATGATGCCTTTCATTGCCACGGTCCACGGCTCTGCAACTCCACACTCAGGAAGTTCAGAAAGGAAGAGATCAGGACAGAGGGACTCAGTCACGGGAGACTCTAGCGCTTGAGTGGAGGCCTGCCCCATGCACAGGACTGGAAGGGAAGGAGGGGAAAACAATCAAACCAAGGTAAGATAAGCTGAAGAAAAATAAAGATGAAGAGGCTAAAGGCCAAAGACGGCACATGTCAGGGAGTGAAAAATAAGCTGAACATAAATTGGATAGCTGGGTGGAGAGAAACCACAAACCACTCTAGAAAACCCAGCAGGGTAATTCTGGGGCTTGGGACTGGGCAATAGGATAGAAAATACTGTTAGAGTAACAGTAAGAAAACGAAGAGCTACCGCCAAGCCTGATCAGGTATAACATGTGAGTGAGCTCATTTCATTCTCAAATCAAGCCTCTGCAGTTGCAATGATCCATCATCCCATTTTACAGATGTGGACACTCAGGATAGTCAAGTCCTATATTCAAGGTCACACAGTGGCAAACAGCAGAACCAGAATTAATTAATGCTTTTTTGCCCTGAACACACCCAAGAGGGGGAGAATCTCACACGGAGTGGGGGTGGGGTAGAGTTCGCAGGTATGGCCAGAAGAGCTGGCCTCCGGGAATGCTGTTCTCAGGACGCAAGCTTACTACAAAAAAAGACCATTAGAAAGAGGGGTGGGGAAATGAAGAGAGTATGCACAGAGGAATGGGGTGCAGAGTGGAGTGGGGAGATCACTTTCGGTAGACAGAGGGCAAAAAGAACATCAGTCAAGATTAGGAATGGCCCTGGGATCAGAAAGGGGTGACCCGGGGTCCACACTCCAGCACCACAACTTACTAACTGATGTGTCCTGGAGACACAGTGTGCCCTCCCTGCATTTCAGTCCGCACATCTCTAAAACGAAAATAACATATCTGACCTTCCATCTATGATCTCTGAGCCTTCTTCACAGCCCCACTGAAAGCTTGAGCATCAGGCATGTAACAAAGGGTAACCTTGTTACTACTCAGAATCGAAGAATCAAGGACAGGCTAGACGCAGTGATGTGAGGTCAGGGCATGGATGTATGGCCCTTGGCGGGAATGAGGGGCAGTCATTTTTAGCAAAGAGGCAAACTCATCTGTTGACAGAAAGGAAGGCACAGAGAGCTGGCGACCTCACAGGAAAGCAGATGTAAACAACTTTCTCTGCCATTCTCAGAACATTAAAGCTGAAACGGACCTGAAGAATAATTTAATTGAATTCTTTCCCTGCCTCCATTTTACAAATGAGGAAACAAGCAAACTTACTCCATAAAGGGCCAGACCGGGAGATATTTTAGGCTCTGGGGGCCACAGTTTCTGTCCCAATAACTCAACACTGTCATTGTAGCATGAAAGCAGAGATAATATGTAAACCAACGAGCATGGCTATGTTCCAATAAAACTTTATTTATAGACAGAAATTGGAACCCTGTATAATTTTCACGTGTCATGAAATATTCTTCTTTTGATTTTTTTTTTTTTTTTTTTTTTTTTTTAGCCACTTAAAAACGGATAAACCATTTTAGCTCTTGGGCTGTACAAAAACACACGGTGGGTCCCAGTTTGCCAAGCCCTGCCATATGCTGGTTATGAGCTCATGCTAAAGATAGTCAGACATGAGTCTGGGTTTTGCCCCCACAATTTACTAGAAGGGAAACGGGCTATGGTTTTTAGTCTTCCTACTCCTCATCATTTACAGACTCCTCATTTATCAAATGCACATAAAAATTACACGTGCACCACACAATTTTGGGGAGGATTAAATGAGATAATGCTCGTAAAAGAGCTTAGCAAGGGGCCTCACTTGAAATGAAACCAAAACAATGCACAGAAAATACTACATCTAAGAAGATGCAGGTGACACAGTTAAGTCACAGCTAAGCCAGGATCAGAACCGTAGTACCCATCTACTCAATTCAATACCTTTTCCAGTCCCACAGCCATTGGTAGACTTGGGCTTTACAAGAAGTCAGATACTCATGACGATGTAATTCACTACTAAAAAAGTCCCCTGTCCCCAACCCAGAGACTTCACCATTAGAAATTTATTATTTTCTTTGAAGCTGCTTCCCACTTGAACAGTGCAAATTCCCCTGGATGAGTTTTTAACGGAAGTTCTATTACGTAGACTGAGATGTAACTTATTACTCACTTCTTAGTGTTTCTCTAGACACCAGATTTTGATGGGAAATAGAAAAGAGGAAAAAAACGTAATATATCCATGCAATGGAATGCTACTCAGCCATAGGAAGGAATGAAGTGCTTATTCGTGCCACAACATGGATGAACCTTGAAAACATGATGCTAAGTGAAAGAAGGCAGATACAAAAGGCTCTATGGTGTATGATTCCATTCATAGGAAATATCTGGAAGAGGCAAATCCATAGAAACAGAAGTAGCTTAGTGGTTGCCAGGGGCTGCTTTCCATCTGGGGAGATAAAAATGTTCTGGAACTACATAGCGGTGATGGTTGCACAACCTTGTGACTACCAAAAAAACACAGAATTGTATACCTTGAAATTATCTAAATGGTGAGTTTTATGCTATGTGTATTTTACCACAATAAAAAAAAAGATACACATGAGGATTCTGCAGGTGCGATGAGAAGTTCTCAGTTGAGAAGTGAATCCACCAAAGGCCATCTTAGTTCACTTTCCAGGTTTGCAAAAGGCTCAGCCCGCACACGGCTAATAAATAATTTATTCAAACACTACTTGTAGAGCACCTACTATGTGCCAGGCACTGAGCCTGGGCTCTGCGAATAAAACAGTACACAGGATAGACGTATTTTTTCCCAATCTATAATTAACCAGAGCAAAAATCCCCATCGAGTCATTTTTACAAAAATAAATGAGAAATATTTATTGTGGAGTCATTATCATAAAACTAAAAATATATGATAGCACTGCTTCATTCATTCTTGCTTCAAAACTGCCTAATTACTAACATATCCAACAGTGAGGAAAAGGAATCGAATGTTCTTTGGTCCCAGGGAACCAAAGACCTGGGCTCTCAGAGCGGGTGGGGTTGGAGTGGCAGAAGCTCCAGGGGAAAAGGGATGGAATGTAGATGAGATCTGTTAATTTGCAAACTTGTTATCTTTCCAAAGCTAAATCTCCACAGAGGACAGAGAAGTGAGACAGCTGCTCACTTCTTTTAAAGTGTTGTTTGTAGTCGAACAATCGAACACTGATGGCAGCCCATCTATTTTATTCTTTCAAATCAATTCCAAATGATTGGAATATATTTTTTATTTTTTTCAAACTTGTAGGAACATTGGATCCAAACCAACCCATAAAGTGATTCTGTCCTTTTTGTGAAGACTTCATAAACTTTCTGGATCGTATAGCCTCGCGTTTACAACTATTAACACAAAGAACAAGGTTCTTCCGCCATCTCCATTATTTACCTTTTATTCTTAGCGGAGTGAAAACAGATAAACAAGTGTCCACTTATATGTAAACTCAGGTTACTATTAAAGTATGGGTTTAAGCAGTTAATTTCTTCCAAACTTCTACCCTAAACAACAAAAGCGTGGATGGTTTTCCAGAGCCCAACAGCAATGGAGGGAAGGTAAAAATGTCTGAAATACTTCATCTGCTGGCATTCGCCCATTTTCATTTTATGCTTCTGTATTTGCACCGTATCTCTGTATTCTCCCCATGGTTCAGCCTTAAGGCATCCTCCCAATCAAATCAGGTATTTCTTGAAAACAACAGAACGTATGGACCATTCAGTTACAAGGAGAGGAAACTGAGGCCCAAGCAAGTTAGATGAGGTAGATGAGATCACAAATCCAACCAAAAATACAGATAAGCAGTTAAATTTTTTTTCTCTGGTGTGTTGCTAAGTTTGTTGCTAAGAAATATACAAGGCCGTGGATACACAACTTGGGAAATTCTAAGCTAAAAAAGAAAAGTTTAGAGGCGCCTGGGTGGCTCAGTGGTTAAGCATCTGCCTTGGGCTCAGGTCATGATCCCGGGGTCCTGGGATGGAGCCCCACGTCGGGCTCCCTGCTCAGTGAGGAGTCTGCTTCTCCCTCTGCCCTTCCCCCCACTCCTGTGGCACGCGCTCTCGGGCTCTCTCTCTCAAATAAATAAATAAAATCTTTCTTTAAAAAGTTGAAAATAACACAAAAATAATAGGAGCTGCTTATGAAATGTGGAGAGACCACCTCAGGTTTGGTTTCGCCTTCCATCACCACCTGGGTTCTCCCTCCGGCACTTTTGTAAGACTCTGGAACCAGGGAACATTCCTCTCCTTCACAGATTAAGATTGACTTCCAAAGCCCGGGCAGTTGGAATCTCGGGCTCTAGAACACACAGGTTGGGATTTCTGCTCCGGAAAACCTCCAGAACAGCAGGCCCTCATAAGTGAGCAGCAGGCACTTGACCTGATGGAGGAAGCAATGGAGGGGGAAGGCAAGCTCCCGGGGTCTTGACAGGCAGGAAAGTCAAGTTAGTTAGCTAAAAAACAAAACAGCAGGGTGGGAGACATGCCCAGATGAATAAAAACTCCATCATCAGACCTCAAGGCATGCCCTGTAGAACAAAGCCAAGTGCAAGTTGACCATATGCCAACAAAATGTCATGATGAGTTGAGTCATCAAATGGTAAAGAAAACCACTAATACTAATCAACCCCGGCAAAGTCTCTTCCCTATAAAGGTTAATGTCTTTTCTTTTTCTAACTGATAAAGAAAGTTCGTGGTAGATTTGACAAAGGAAAGCTCTTCTACGCTAATTTGGCTCTCCATTTAATACCGAGCTCAGAATATTAACAAAACCTGCTGCTAAGGGACATAGATGCATATTTGAGTCTAAAATACCAAAATTAGGGGCACCTGGGTGGCTCAGTTGTTAAGTGTCTGCCTTCGGCTCAGGTCATCATCCCAGGGTCCTGGGATCGAGCCCCATGTCGGGCTCCCTGCTTCTCCCTCTCCCACTCCCCCTGCTTGTGTTCCCTCTCTCAATGTCTCTCTCTCTCTCTGTGTGTCAAATAAATAAATAAAATCTTTAAAAAATAAAATAAAATACAAAATTATATGAATCTAGCTGCTGGAAGAAACCCTTTCTCAGGAGTGCTTGGTACTCGGTATGGGAATCAGGCAATGAAGAACGAACGCCTTCTGATTGGCAAGGCCTTCCATACCTCGGTCCCTGCCTATTTCTCCCACATCATCTCTCCCTGCTGTGTGAGATGACCCCCTACCTTCCAACCACACAGAGCTTCTGGATTTCTGAGGCACTCCTACCACCTCACCCTGCCCCACAGACCGGAGCTGCGTCCACTTTGTCTCCCCACCCCAACCCCCGACTCTCCCATTCACTTTGCGAGATCTAAGCAGATAATCACCTTTCCCTTGAGCTATCATGAAATCACAAATGTGGGTCCACACATCTGTTCCCCATTAGAATTTGAGCTTCTTGCAAGTGGAATCGTCTCTTTACACACTTCCTGGTGCCTCGCAGTGAACCACATAGAGAAGCATCTAATAAATGTTCGGAGAATGAATAAATGGATGAATGGCTGCATGCATGATTGAACAAGACCCATTCAATCATCGGATGCCCCACTGAATAAACAGAGGTCCTGATTTCCACTGTGCCTGGTGCTCTTGTTTGTTTTTTATCTTTTAAACCTCAGGGGTTAGTTTCTGTCTTTATAGGAAGAGTATAAGCGCTCCCCAGAGAGTCAAAGGTTGGCTCTGCAACAGGATGCACCTGGGATGCTAACAGCAGTCCAGGTGTGGGTGTCAGAGATCTGTCTTCCAGATCTACTTTGCCTTCACCTTGACCTTTTCAGTTACTCAAGCTTGCTCGGACATACTCACTTCATCTATACAATGAGGTGTTCAACCTAGATGATTTCTGAGATCCTTGCTAGATGCAGCCTTCCATGATTGGAAACTCTTTCCATCTTGCCAGGTATCTATTGCCCAAACTCTTTGTCCCACATACTTGGGCAACAGTCACAGCACCAGAAAACGAATCCTGTATTTATCACTTAGCCAATAGAGAGAGCACCAGTGTACCTTTTCCGTGTTGTTCTTTCAGTTCATGGGCACAGACTCTGTTCACCGGATGGTATTACTGCTCCTTATAAAGGCAACCGACCACAGAACAGATGACGGCCCGCATAGAGGGTCTGAGTCCCTTCCACTCACAGAGACTATGAAAGACTCTGAGGAGACGCAGCTCCTTCCTCATTAACCAAGTTCCTTATTATTAATAGTAGGCAAACTTATAATGACTTGTTACTAAAAGAATGATTGAAACACCAGAGGTCACAAATACGGTCAAAGCTTCCCCCACATTAAAGCCTCAGTGGCCATATTCGTTGTTTTCATTTTCCCCTGGATTTCCTTCCCACGTGCTTATTAAGTCAATCCATATTTCTGTCTCACTTAGGCCCCCTATTCAGATGACCTGTGCTTACAGCACCTCTAAGTAGCAGTGGGGCGTGTGCTGAACCCTCAGGCCCCCAGAGATGAACACCTGACTCAGGGCCAGCCAATCCAGCAGATAACTCGTCATTACAGTTATTATTTTTCCTTTGCAAGATAGAGAATTTGATCTCAGACCAGAGACTGTAACTAGCCAAACAATGGCGGGTACTGAAACTACAAAGTCATATAGATACAGGGCTAATAGCTCTTTTGAACTATGTGCAGAGAGGCACCCCGGTGGCTCAGTCAGGTGAGCGGCCGACTCTTGATCTCCGCTCAGGTCTTGATCTCAAGGTTCAAGCCCTGCCTGGCATGGAGCCTACTTAAAAAAATAAAACTAGAAAATAGTAAACTACGTGCCCATTGATGAGTCTGCAGGACAAAACAGAAAAGACCCTCCAAGAAAAACAGAATAAGGGCCCCTTCAAAGGGAGAGCAAGCAAAGAGAGAGTCAGAAAATGCATATCTTAGTTCCTACCAGGCTCCGTTATACCTCCTACAATTGGATTCAATGAAACTGTCCCTGATAAAAACACTTTGACTTGAGGTAAAATAAAACACAAAGACACAAACACCTACATATATGTGTAATCACTCTACGTATCTATATCCATTCCTCCTGGGTCAGAAGTGTCTTCCCATTAACATTATTGCTCTGTCTCCATAACCTATTACATATCAGGTAGGTATCTGTAACTGAAGCTATTCCTTTATTATTATGTAGTAGGGTGTTTCTATTTTTCGCTATTTTGCCATGGCAGTTACACAGTGAAAAAACATGAACTTTGGAATTTAAATGAACTAGATTCAAATCCCAGCTCTGCAAGCCCCTAACTCTGATCTTAGGCAGGTTATTAATTCCGCGTTCCAATTCCCTCCTTTGTAAAATGGGGGTACTTTTACGTCGCTCTCAGGTTTTTATGAAAATTAGAGCTAATAACTAAAGTGATTATCACAAAGCCTTGCACATAGTAGGCACTCCAAAATCACTAGTTATTACAGGATAGATTCCCAAAACAGAAATGCTGGATCAAAGGGAACAAAAATCCTACTGGTCTCTTGACACCTGCCCAAAGGCTTCAGCGATCACTGAGTCTCTCCATCCCCCTGACATATTTTGAGGACAGAAGATCACACAAGCTCTTCCCCTCCAGCCCACCCACCCCGCACTTAACGTTTCTGCTTCCCAGCTTTGTCTTTGAATTGGATACCTAGGACTCGGGGCTGCTGTCTCCCCTAAGACCATGCTCACCTCCGAACCTGAGACAGAAAACCAGTAGCTGGCTTCGGTCTATAAACCAAGGAGCCTGACAATCCAGCTGATTCACTATTTCCTGTTTTCCTCTGACTCTGTTGGTCCCACTTGGAGCTGTGTGCAGATACTCAACGTGGAGATCAGTCTGGGCTCGTTTCAAACAAGCCCCAAACTAGTTTCTGCGGCTCTTTTCCCGCATCTCCTTCTACACCCTACCTCCACAGGCTTCCTGTGAGTGCATCACGCAATAGTCAGGTGAACCAAGACTTCTTCCAAAGCTGCAAGAAACAGGTGCGGTGCATACTCGTTTCTTATGTGCAGGGCTACAATGGGAGGGAAAGCACAGACAGTCCTGCCTGAATTCTGTACCCTGGCTGTTTGGACCCTTTGACTCTCCGATCCCTGTTTTCCAACTGATCTCCCTGTTTATTATTTCTTTCTTCCCTTTTCACGTTGACTCATCGAATACTTGACTTTCTGCCTCATTTCTGCTGCCCACCTGCCCTTTTGCCGTTTGGATTGCCTGTCCCAGGACCACCCACCGAGCTCTGAGGGACGCTTTCCCTTCCTGCAGCTTTTTTCTGGGGTGCCCACCTGCCCCCCACCCACCCACACTTGAAGCATGCCACCATCAACACCCTAGCAGGGCAACAGGGGATGGACTGTCTGTTCTAAGCTGGGAAAGTTCCTTCCCACTGACCTTACCCCCAAACACCCCACCCCTTGCAATATGCCCTGACAATTTCATCTCATACTGTGCCCTCTCAGTCAAGCTGGATCCTAGTATTTTCATATGTAATTTTATGCTAAACATATCCCAACCACATTAAGAAAATAAAGCTATTAACTCTAGTAAGTATACACAGAGTTGAAAAGACCCTTTGTTAATAATCAATATTTAAGAGGGGCGCCTGGGTGGCACAGTGGGGTAAGCGTCAGACTCTCAATTTCAGTTCAGGTCATGAGCTCCGAGTCGTGAGATCGAGCCCCAAGTCGGGCTCCACACCGGGCGTGGAGCCCAGTTTCTTAAGTTTCTTCTCTCCCTCTGTCCCTCCCTCTGCCCTGCTCGCACGCTCACTCTCGCTCTTAAAAAAGAAAAAAATCAAAATTTAAGACCTTGGTAACACTGAAGTAGAACTTCTTTGTTGTTTGTTTAAAGGCTTACAGGCCTTTTCTAAAAATAAGCTTTGCCTGGCTACAGAGCCTTGGTTCTTACTCACTCCCATTCCGTCTTAAGCTTTGTTTCATTAGGACTAGAACCATGTGTTACAAAGGGAAGGATACTCTCTTCCCCCAACCTCTAAGCAAGACACCACTTCTGTGTCTACCCGTGAAAGCCGCCTGTGACAACCACTGAAAGCATTTAGTAGATCTCATTGCCTCCAAACATGAGTTTAGTTTTGGGAATCAATATAGCAACAGCATGTGTGTGTGTGTGTGTGTGTGTGTGTGTGTGCGCGTGCGCACGCGCGTGCGTGTGTGTGTGTGTGTGTGTGTGTGTGCGTGTTTTCCAATCTAACACCCCCGAATTTAGAAGCATCCAGTCTGTCATTAACAATAGAAAATCAGAAGGAAGAGCAGGTAGTCTGCTTGCAGACCAGATGGCAAGCCTCTTGTTGTACTTGCTTTTCTCCTGAGAAGAACCCCATTTAAAATTCCATTATTACCAATTTAAGGTCCTCTCCCTACTGACTGCTTTCTTCATCTTCCCAGGTCAAGTTAGACCATTTACCTTCCTTGTCATCCCAGCTGCAGCTTGTACCAGAAATCCTGTGTGCATCACACAGAGCGGCATTAGCGTGCTGCCATGTTTACCTTCCCATGTTATGGGTTGAACTGTGTCCCCCTAAAATTGTTATGTTGAAGTCTTAACCCCCCAGTACCTCAGAAAATACCTTATTGGAAATAGAGCCATGGCATACATCATCAGTTAAGAGGCGGTCACATGGGATTAAGGGGGGCCCTAATCCAATACAACCAGTGTCATCATAAAAAGGGGATATTCAGACACAGGCACCCGCACAGGGAGAACACCACATGAACATAAAGGCAAAGATCAGGGTGATGATGCATCTACATGCCTACAAGGAATGTCAAAGATTGTCGGCAAACCACCAGGAGCTAGAAGAAAAGCATGAAATGGATTCTCCCTCCCAGCCCTCAGAAGGAACAACCTGGCCACCACCATGATCTCAGACTTCTGGCCTCCACAGCTGTGAGACAATAAATTCCTATTGTGTGAGCCACCCAATTTGTGTTTTTTGTTCTGGCAGCCCTAGAGAAAGAATATAGCCCTACTAGACTATGGAGCTTTCAAGGGTGGAGATGGAATTCTATTCATCTTGGTACTCATATGGCACAATGCAAGGTGCAGATAATTTGATTTTCAATAATGTTTGTTAAATTCAACTAAAAAATACATGGCCCTCTGCATCCCCAGCCCTCTCAACCATCCCCCGCTACCCCCTACCCAACCAACACTGACTCTCTTGTCCTTAGCCAGATCACATCAGAAAAAAAAAAAAAAAGATTGAAATTTGGGATGGGAAAAAGTTATTCTAACCCTAATGTATCAGGAGCTCTCAATCTCATTCGTAAATCAACTCCAGAATTAAATCTGCATTTTTTTCCTACTTTACCTATAGAAATGGAAGCTCAATCAGGATCAAAGTCCCAAGCAAGAGGACTTGGCAAGGCACTCAAATGAGATGATATAGCTGGCAGGTCCTATCTACCAAGCTGGGTCATACGTGCTCTTTAACCACACAGCAAGGTAAGGCAAAAACTGCCCTGTGTCTTTCCTGATTCTGAATGGGGGTTGGGGGTGAGTCAGCCCACCCACGTCACCCACTCTACTGACCCTGTGCTGAATGAAGTCACTGAGGAGAAAGCAGGTGACTAAGTACTGGTTACACTGAGAAAGAGCCTACTCTGAGCTCCAGAGCCATAGGTCACTGTGTTTTTTAAACCAAGATAATGAAAGACAAGTTAACCTATCAATTGTTTCCATATATTTATCTTTTAAATGGAATTTTTCTGAAATCAAAAATACCCACACACAAAATTTATGAACTCTCTTGCCAGTACCCAATATCCTGCTAGAGAGGGTAACTTTGGTAAAACAAAGAACCTTCTGGAACACCTCTCATAAGGTAAGTAAAATTCAGAAATGCACTGAACAGTTTTCCTCTCTGACTTCTGATGATTCTAGAAAAAGGAAAAGCACTAAGAAATGGAAAAGGCAGGTTGGCAGGTTATAAAAAATGAAAATTGCAGCTGTGGCCCTGCTCTGGAAAATATTCCCTGACTTAGCTAGACGTTGATTACTGAACCAACAGCTTGCTTATATAATTACAGTGTGCCTATAAACCCAGGTGATATGATATACTTGTTTAACTATTAACCTCGGGATTTCCTGGAGTTTCCACAATCCAAAAAAAAAAAAAAAAAAAACCTCTAAAAGCATGAGAGAGGATATATTCCACTTATTAACTTACTATGATCATAAGTAATAACAACAGTATATAGCTTGGTAAGAAAATGGAAATTCTTAGAAAACACAAGCAAGGTCTTTCAAGCTTCAGATACGCTGCTTGGACATCTTCTCTTTTTTATCCTTCCAAGGAATTGTGGTGCCTACATGAACATTCTCTTGGTGCCCCTGGATACTTGGAAGTCAAGGTTCCTTCTCCATCCCGACTTTGGATCTCGTGCACAATTTCCTCATCAACTCTGAAATTCATGTTGATACTTGCACACTCATTGTAAAAATTCTCCCTGAGCTCCTTCTCATCCCTTGGACGCACCCACTCACAGTATCTCTTCTGGACATATCCAGCATGCTAGCTTCTATTCTACACATTTCTGTGCTTTTCTTACCTCCTACTAGACTATAAGTTTCTTAAGGCTAGACAGAAAGGAAGAGGGGAGCAAATTTATGTTCATAGTGAGCCTGCGATAGCAAAATGTCTCAAACCCAGCAGTGTGCCCAATAAATATTTGTTTAATAAATGATGCCAAGCACTGGCCAAAACACATGACGTACATAACCTTGCCTAATTTTCATAACAATCCTGTGAATGAGTGTCAGTCTCTCCATGTAGCTGGTAGGGAAACCAAAGCTAGAGGGTAAATAGATTTTTCAAGGCTCATAGCGAGTAAGCAGAAGAGCAGAGCACAATGCACCTCTCTCTAGTTCCACAAGCTCAATGTCTTAAAGGTAACCATCAACCCCAACTTTACTGGTTGAATTAATCTGGACAAACCCCTTACGCAAGTTCTCTCTTTAGGTATGTTCAGAGTCTCTGGGATTATGTTTTTTCAAATGGCAATGGAGTTTGGGGCACAAGAAGGAGTAAAGAAAGTGGGGAGAATGTGCTTATAAAGATTTCAAATAGCACAGAGAGGCTGTCTCTGCACCTTTATTCTAAAATAATTCCCATATTCTTTACCATCCTGTTCCCACTGGTTCTTCAGATTCTAGCCTTACCCTTATCTCTAACTCATTCGTCCCATGTGGGATTGGAGCAAGGAGAATCTAGGAAGGGAATAAATAACTTGTCCCTCAACATCTAGACCATCTATTCCCATGGCTTCCGCATGGGGTCCTGGGAATCAACTGAAACATAGGTATGACTGTCTTGCTTTGGCTGGAGAGAAAGTCGAGAGAGAGAATTCATCCATCACTTCCCCAACTGCCTCCTCCACCACAAAAAGAGAGAATTCTAGTTCCTTCCACACCATCCAGTACAAAAGGAAAGCAGTGGATACGTACGTTCACTCACAATTTCAAGGAAATAACACCTGTTACATTTACATAGAAATAACGAGGAATACAGGAAATCACTAAACCACAAAGGGGTTAGAGTATGCCTCTTCTTAGGTATGGTGCCAAATTGGTCATGCTCTTACTACTGTTTTAAAATTTTTTTAACTTAGATGTGCAGGGAAACACATGAAGTTTGGTTCTGCTTAGTTACAGCCTATAAGACAGCTAATGGAATCAATATTCATTGCTGATGTTTAACATTAACTTCCTGTCTGTACAGTATCTATCAGTAGACCAGTTGTAACCAGCTTCCTTCTACCGATGGGTACTTTGTACTTGGAATTCAACCTTAACGCTCAGAATGAGTCAGACTCGCTCTTCCATAATCAACAGAGGCTTAAAGGAACACATCAAAAGGAACCTCTATAGAGGTAGCCACAGGCCAGCCCCTCCAAATAACCATACCTAGCCCCGGTGTAGACAAATTCACATGGAATCTACTCATGTTTTCTATCACCAACCATGTCTTCTGGGTAATGGGTTCATAAATGTCTTATGGGGAAACAACTCAAGTAGAGTAGCCGGGAGCTCAGGTTCTAGGGTCAGACAGACCTTGATTAAAGCTATGGCTCTACCACTGTCAACTTTGCCATCTAAGGCAAGTTCCTTGACCCTTTCTAGCCTCAGTTTGCTCATATACAAAATGGGGCATCGCTTCACCAGGCTCTAGGAAGGGGAGAATGAGATAATTCACATATACAAAGAATCTGCAGCCTTGCTACCATCTAGGAGAGTAGGAATTGTAGCACTCCTCTGTATGGGACTTAAACTTAACTCATTCTGGATATGGTGAGCAAACCTGGGCTCATCCCACTGAAGCTACTGTGTCTCCATGTAGCTTCCATCCCACCTCTAGCCTCCCTTCATTTGCAGAACATTTCCCAGGACCCTCCTTCCTAAATACACACAATACCCACAGTGTGAGTGACTCCGTAAGCAAAAGGATACTCATTCCCCAAACAAAACTGTCCACCCAGGAGAGGGGAGATTAATGTGATCCAGCAGCTCTAGCCTTCGCAGGAGATGATAAGCGAAAAGCTCTCTAGGTAAGATGGAGGCTATCTTACTATGGAGGGAAGCTTCCATCTTCTCTCCACACAAAAGAAATGATGGACCTTCTGGGTTGGCTCATGATCATGATCAACAAAGCCAGGCCACGATGGTAGTGATAAATTGTTTTTACTTTATTTGCTTCTCCAACAAAATGTGAGATCAGGCAGGGACAAGGAGAAGAATGAATGAACAGCTTCTCAGTGGGAGGGGAAATAAAGAAAAGAAATCTAAAGCAAACAGGAAGAGCACAGCTGAGGGGAAAGGACCCCAGGATGGGCTGCCGGAGACCGGTAGCTGAGTTCAGCGGAAATGAGCAATGGCCTACAAATCTCATAACCAGGAGAAGCACCACTCAGACATTTCCTGTGGGCTGGGCCCCAGAGGTTGCTGGTGGACTAGCTGTCCAGGTTAATAACTTCCAATTAAAGCCAAAGAGGAATGTAATATGGAAGCCCCATCATGAAAAGATTCCATTACTTGATTGAATAAAGTCATAAAGGGCAAGGTCAGCAAACGTTTTTTTTGAAAAAGGCCAAACAGCAACTATTTTTGGCTTTGTGGGGCATAATGTCTCCATCAGTACTATTCAACTCTACCATTGTTGGGGGTAAAGCAGCCCCGGACAACATACAAATGCATGTGCACCTCTGTGTCTTAATAAAACTTTATTTGTAGACATTGACTTTGAATTTTATATGATTTTCATGTGTCATGAAATATTACTCTTTTGGGTTGTTTTTCCCATTTTAGCTCATGGGCTATCCTTAAACACAGGTGAGGCTATAGTTTGCAACCTCCCTGATAATGGGCATGGGCCCTGTGGTCAGACAGGCCTGCCTTTGCATCCTGCCTTTGCCGTTTACTGCTTATCCAGCCACAGGCAAGTCGTTAACTCACCTGAGCCTCAGTTTCCCTATTTGTAAATTAACGATAATAGTATCTATCCCCATAGGATTTATGTGAAGTTCAAACACGTAACACAGGAAGTTCAAAAGCATAACACATCCCATGATATAAGTGATGGATGAGGATGATGATGATGATAGCATGGGGTGTTGGCGTGTGGGCTTAGATCAACATCTAGCCCTACAGCTAACGGTCTGTAAAAAACAACAACAAAAGGTTGATCCCAATCCAACTATTCAACTTAAGGAGGCACAGAGAGACCAGAATATAAAACAGACAATGGGCTATCCAGCCAGGGTCTATTTAATGCTTCAACTCACAACTGAGTTGACTCCATGACGATGCTTTGATAGACTTCATGTGACTAGGTTATAACCTGAATATCCTGTCAACGCAGGAAGAGGGGTTTTATGGGCTGCCTACCAAACTGTACGGACCAGCTGAGGAAAGGAAGACTCTAAGAGGAGACAGGGCGAAAGGGGGGCAGCACTGACAGCCACGGTGGGCCAGGAGGATGTGGGGAATTGCCGCATTTGAGGGTTATCCGTGCAGAGTTCCCTGTTTCGTCGTTGAGCCACCAGTTGTTGAAAACTTTCAGATTATCTCTGACAACCCTTCAGAGGCTCAAGCGCTGAGGTAACTTAGAAACAGCTCCTGAAACCAGCACAGGATGGAGGAATTCACTCCAGTCCTGTCCCATTGGCTTCTTTAGACAGCTCATCTTAGTTCCGCACATTTTTAAAAGAAAAAGTTAGCCAAGGATCAGGCCACCTCTAAATCTGTCTAGAGGACGTAGGTAGGAGAAATGACACTGCTTCAGCCATCTAAATTGCCACTTAATGCTATTCTTGCAACTTCCAAATAATGAAGCAAAGATCTAATGGGAACATTAATGGAAACAGGGCAGCAGAGGAAGAAAATTACCTTATAATTTAATTACCCCAAACCTTTGATGAAATGTGGAGGGAAGTGATAGAGACCCCCACTGATTAAAAATACTTTGTCAGCTATGTATTGAGCACTTCTCCTTTATAAGCACAATGTTAAAAGAGGTGGGGACGCAAAGTTGTACAAGAAGAGATGTTAGCTACCGAGCAGGGGCTTTTGGAGAGCGTCCATAAAAGGCAAATAACAATTACAGTGGTTAAAACGCGCAGCTGTATAGTGTAAGCATTGGGAATTAAAATGAGAGTATTTGCAAAATATCCCCTGGCAGAGAACTGGGAATAAGCCCCACCACCATGATTCATGGATCACCATCTCTTGGGTACAGAAAAAGAACCCCTGCTGTTTGGCCTGTCAGCCCCCTTTTCCAGCATGTTCCCCTCAAAAACAAACAAAACAAAAAAGTGTGAAATATGCTAAAGATTCTGGGGAAAAAATGCTGTATAAATGTGGATTACTAGTGTTTGTGTGTGGCTTATTGAAAAGAGCTTTGGGACAGAGAATCAGGGGACTCAAGTTCCACCTCTGGCTCTTTCTACAGGCAAATTGCTTTCTTGCAAAGCTTCAGTTTATTCATTTGTAAAATGAGCTGATTGGACTATAAGACTCCTTTCCTAGCTCTAAATTCTATCACTGAATATCAGGATGCATAAATAAGCACATTCACTAAAGAAGGCTATGATAAGAAGATTGTGAACGACATATAATTTGGGAGGTTATCAAGCCTTAATTCTTCTAACAAATCCCATAAACCAAACCACCTCTTATGACGCACAGGATTGCACATGAGGCTAAAAAAAAAAAAAAAAAGGCAATTTTTCTGCAACAGTGCATAGAACACAGCCAGGTGCTATGTAAGAATTATTTATGAAACTAAAGAAAAGCCACCTTTGCCTGTAGAGATTAACTGAAAATGCAGAATTGTGCAGAAGTAAGTTATTTCCCAGACTGGAATTTTAATCAGATCATTACATTTTCTTCTTATTATTTTCATACGGATCTTGGATAGCTATATAAAGTATAACAAAATGAATTTATGAAATCTGTGATGTTTATTTAAGACATTTGGGTTAAAATTAAAATTAGAACTCGCCAGGGAACTAAACAGTTGAGACACATAGGACCCAACTCTCAAACCATGATTACCTAAGCTTTGCAATTTTGGAATGTTCTGTCCTAACTCTGGAAATAATTTGATCCCCAAATTAAAATTTCAAGACACATTTTATGAGAAAAAAACTCAAACACATAAAACACAAATGTCAAAAAAAAGGGGGGGTAAATTCAACTTCTCTTTTTTTACTAAAAAATGCAAATGACAGTAAAGTATGAACATCTTTGATCAAATTGGCAAAGATTTTTTTTCACATTATGAGACCTAGGATGAAGGAAAGTAGCCATAGCCTTTCTGGAGAGCAATTTATTTGGCAATATTTGCCGTGATGCTTAAACCAGAGAATGGGCACTCCCAAACACTGATGGGAATAAGAATTTGTGTTAGGTCTCTGGAGGGCAATTTGGCACTATGTCCATGCCCTCTGACCTAACACTTCCATTTCTAGGAATTCACATTT
Source organism: Callorhinus ursinus (assembly GCF_003265705.2). Classification (NCBI taxonomy): domain Eukaryota; kingdom Metazoa; phylum Chordata; class Mammalia; order Carnivora; family Otariidae; genus Callorhinus; species Callorhinus ursinus. Next base: position 4,326,867 of record NW_027397112.1, read on the forward strand.
TAAAGACATAATTGGGCAAATGCACAAAGATGTATGTCCATGATATTCCTTGCAATGTTGCTTATAGATGTAAAAAAATGGAACTATGTGAAAGTGCAACTGAAGATTAATTAAGCAGCTACATCCTTACAAAGTAAAATAAGCAGCTATTTAAAAGAATGGGATAACTGAACATGTGTGAATGGGGAAAGATGCCCAAGATACGTGGCGAAGTATAAAACAAGTTGAAAGTATGATATATAGCATGCAAGATAGCACCCATGCGTATGTATGTATGGTTATGTATGTGTGTGCAGATGCAAGGAGATGTTTACTGAAAAGTTACCAGGATGGTGTGACTTGGAGTGATTTTAATTTTCTTATTAAGAAATTCTCTTTGGCTTGAATTTTGTTTTCAAAGAGCGTATATCATTTTTATAAGAAGAAGAAAGCTATTTTTAAATGGTGGAATAGAAAAGGACAGTGGGGAAGAATTTGATATCCAGAACCTGGGATTTCCTCTAAGGCCACAGTATACAGTCACAGTAACATATGAGCTGGTCTGATCCTCATGGTAACTTCATAATATTCAAAGTTAATAAACGTGAAGGTTCTGTTGAAGCAAATAAAATAGAACTGAACATTATGAATGTAGAAATGTATTCACTCAGGGGGCACCTGGGTGGCTCAGTCGATTAAGCGTTAGACTCTTGGTTTCAATTCAGGTCATGATCTCAGGGTCATGAGATCAAGTCCCAACTCGACTCTGCACTGGGGTGGAGCCTGCTTCAGATTCTCTCTCTCCCTCTGTCCCTCCTCCACTACCCCCCCTCAATATATATATATATATATATATATATATATATATATATATATACACACACACACACATATATATATTCACTTGGAAATATCTCACAGTATATTGGTAAGTGAAACAAAAGGTAACTAAATAGACATTAGTTCTATACACACTTCAGATTTATTCATACACATATACAGGAAGTATTAAAAAAAAAGTCCAAAAGGATATATGCCAAAACGTATACTGTGGTCACTAGTGATTCTTATTTTCCTTTTCTTTATTTTCAAATGTTTCTGTAATGAACAAGTGCTATGTACCTACTTTTTTCTTTGGCTAAAAATATTCCTTATAGATCTTTCAGATTTTAAAATACTAGAAAGTAGTCCCAATGAGATAAATCTCAGCCCTTTTTAACTGCAGCATTAAATGGACCACCAAGAGAGCCCCTCAGAGCCCCTGCAGCTGACACGCAGCTGAATGAAGTGCTGAACGCCACACCAACACAAAACAAGCTCGGGGGAAACCCAAGGTACCTATTCTGATTTTGTGTCCTGAGATGTACGGGGTTATAAAACATCCTGGCTCAGATTACAGGCTAAGCATGACAAGTCTGTCTGGTACAACCTAACAAAGGAATTTACACAGAATGAGAAATTTACACATTTCATTTCCCAGGGTGGAATGAATTACAGAGGAAAAGAGCCCCTAGGAGTGCCTGCCCCACTCCTACGTGCTTCTGAATTATGCCTTCCGTGCATTTCCCCCAACACGATTTACCCAGTACTGGCTTACACTAAGGGAAGCTAACATTTTTAAAAGGTGAAAAGAGGAAGAAGGGAGAGAGAGTGCCTTTCTTACACAGTCAAACTTTTTCTGTATTTTCAGGTGAACTGGGAGATGCCAGACCTCCCCACCTCCCTCTCTCCCTCCCTCCCTCAAATCATCATGGCTAATAACAATAGTTTTTTCTCTCTGGGGTAATGTAGATGACACATTTTTCCTGTAGCTTGTCTTCCTGTAATGTGCAGGAATTCCTGCACTTTCTGGGTGCCCTTCCTGTTAACTTACATTTCAGATTTCCTCAAAAGGCATTCTACCACTTTAATATTTGAAAAATGTCAGCTCAACCCCAGACAGCTAATATAAACAAGCTGAAAAGCATACCACCTAAAGTTACAACTGTGGAAAACAAAATTTCTTTTTAAGAAATTCTTTCTCGGAATCTCACCGTTGGTAAGGCTGGAAAGAAGCAGCCCCGTCCTTCCAGCTCCCAGGGAGTCTGTAATTCTTTTGCCTCTGCTCTGCCTTAAATTAGAGGTCTGCGAGACCGAATTATAGTGATCTAGAAAGTTCGTAAAGATCCTTTGAATTGAACATGTGGTTAAATTCTTCAATACTATGAGGTTGTGTCCACCTTTCACTTTTGCCTCCCATTCCATTTGGTTATAGTATTACAAAGCAGTTTGGTACTGCAAAAAATGTCTTGGCCACTTGAGAATACGTAGCCGAATTAGGCCAATTCCACACTGAACGTCCAGGCCAAGGCTCCCATGCCATGTCTGAAATGATCATCCACTTCCCTCTATCGATAATTTTCCTTTTGGACAGGCACCTCACATTGGCACCAGATTTGCCTTCCAAAGAGGACCCAATTAAGAAAACCATTTGGCTAACTGGGAACTGATTTGAAGAACCACCAGTAGCCGATCTACAGTGGGCACACTCCTAATGGAAGGGTGCCAGGCTAGTATCTTCTAGTTTCCCAACTCAGAAGCTTGCTCTACTAGCACAGAGAGAAAAAAAAAAAAAAGGAGAAAAGGAACTTGATTTACTTTAGACCCTAAGGTCCAAAGATAAGATCACTATAATACCATCTTCTTTTTTTTTTTTAAGATTTTATTTATGTATTTGACACAGAGAGAGACAGCAAGAGAGGGAACACAAGCAGGGGGAGTGGGAGAGGGAGAGGCAGGCCTCCCGCCGAGCGGGGAGCCGGATGCGGGGCTCGATCCCAGGACCCTGAGATCATGACCTGAGCCGAAGGCAGTCGCTTAACCAACTGAGCCACCCAGGCGCCCCTTATACCATCTTCTTCACAAAACCTTCCTATCTCCCAGAGAGATCACTGCCATCTCTAAACTCCCAACTGGGCCATTTCTTTTCATTATCTATGCAATTATCTTGTATCATAATGATTTGCACACATGCTTTCTAAATGGTAAGTTCCTTGAAGGAAACAAGTACATTTTAAATATTTTGTGTGTGTGTGTGTGTGTGTGTATATATATATATCACACATACACATACATGAATACATACATATACATACACATACATATTCATACATCTATTATATTAAACTGAACTGAATAAATGAGTGTATACCAAATACAAAGTAACTAGATGCTAGCTCTTTAAAGCATCAAAGCCCAGAACGCCCATTCTAAGCTGTTACATCTCTGCTCGGTTAGGAGATTGTAGGTTTCCTCTTTACTAAGGAACATCTGGATATCTGTACTTCATAATGCCAATTCCTAGGTTCTTCAGCACTCTGAGCTTTCCAGATTTCCATTCTCCCCTAATGGTCAAGGAAAACACTGCCCTGTTTCGAACTCTTGAGAACATATATCACTTCCTTCTTGGTCTGAGATGTGTGATTCCCATCAGGCAGAATTAAAAAGTGGTTCAACAAAATACCAAAAAAAAATGGCAGAAGGCTTATGAGACACTTTAATTTCACTGGATCTTCCCCATGCATGTTGTGTCCCTGGTAGCCTTACTCACCTATACCTAACTCACCTCTTCCCTGCATACATTCTCATATGGCATATGCTTTCTCTATAGTGAAGGATTTGTTCTGAAACAAGCAGTGACTTAGGGTCCTAGAGGCACCTGACAGCACCCCCTCAGCTCTCTGATGCCATGTCAGGAATTTTTTTAATCCCCTCCCCAGTATGACATTAAGCCTGCAAAATACAACTGTATAAAAAAAATTTTTTAAGAAAAAGAAAAAAAATTTAAAAACAACCATAACCCTGAATTTCTGACCTATTATAGCTGTCTAAATACACATAATTACACACTTAAAAAGATTTCATTATGATTTTCAACGAAACGGTGCATTCCCCCCATGTTGGTGTAATGCTTAAAAGTACAGTTTTCTCCCCACATTTTCCCTCGAGATGCAAAGCACCTCCCAAAAGGGGAGACATAAAACATCTATGTCCTCACTGCTGCTTCTAAATACTGTGAGCCAATAAGCAATTGGTGTACAGTGCAAAATCTCAGAAGAGAAAGACTTCTCGTCTGCTCTTTTTGTAATATGTTATTATTCACACTTCACCTTTACTTCCTTTAAAAATCAAAAGTTTTTAATTTTTAATGTTCAAAGCGGTATCAATGGAAATGTAGCTAAAAACGTACACCGCAACGGTTTATTCCCAAAGGAATATAAGATTACATTAATTTCCTAATAGTTTAACTCAACTTTTACCTTTTATCGTCACCTACAGACTTTTTAAAAGTTTGTATTCCTGTTGCACATAAAATTACTTATAATGTGTATGCATACTAAAGAATTTTACAATTATATAAAGCACTGCACATTTAGACGCTACCAACCTGCTCTATCTCTCCTGACTGTGCAAAAGGCAAAAAGAGCTCAGTAATCCTAGCAGAAGAATGCAAATAACGTCAATGCACAGCTGAACTGCAAGCCCTGCCTTACAGGAACTCTCTGTGTCTGCAAAAAAAAAAAAAAAAAAAGACACATACTAAACAGGAAATGCAACTGAGCTGTGGAAAACCTCAAACTTAAAAATGCAATCGCCAGGCGAAAATTGCATCCATGCATTCATAAATGCATGCACAACCCTTTGCATTTTTGCAAGTAATGCAAACAGGCTCTTACCTTTCGACTGAGACATTTTCCCCTTTCCTTTGATGGGGGAGGGGAGCACAAAAGACTTTGCCTTGCTTCTCTTCTGTAGCTAGTTTTGCAACAAAGATGCAAGCTGCAGGCGTGCAATCTTCATGCAAGTGGAGTTTCTCTTGACCGATGCAGCAGATGGACTTTCAGGGAATCAAGATGGAAATGCACACCTTGCAAAACAGACTGGAAAGTGATTTTTCCCCCAGTTGCAACGTTAGGGAAGGCTGTGCTGCAGCTACATGATGGGCCAGGGCTGGCAGCTAAAAGCTCCAAACTTGGAACTGAGTATCTTAGTGCGCAGACGTCCTTCCTGCGAAGGGCGCGGGGGCCGCTGGGTAATGTAGTTCCGAGCAGAGTCCACGGGGCTCTGATTTAAGGAAACGCGGTCGCTTGGGTCGCTGAGCGAGATGACTGGGTGCGCCCAGATAAACAAGTCAGGCACGCAGTCGGTAGTAAGTGATGGGGCCAAAAACGGCAGGGCCAAAGCGAGGGAGCATTTTTTGTTACCGAAAAGCCCTGAAGCAACAGTTGAAGAACATTAGGTTAGCTGAAAAGCATTTGGCTCTCTGAGAAGGTCGGATTGGGTGTTTCGTGTTTGGCGGGCAGCACCTGTTGTAGTATCCCTGCCTGTAGACGTTTTAGCCCCCACACCTCCATTTTTAAAAACATTTTTCTCGCTTGGAGAATTGGTTGGTGACTTGGCTGGCTAGAGGTAAGATTACCTTTGCAACTGAATAGAAAATGCAAAGTTTTTAGGCAGAAATGATCCAGGTGGGTGATTGTCAAGGAACCTGAAATTCATTACTGGGGGTTGGGGGGAGGGGCAGTTCTCATTTCTTGAAGGGTTCAAGAGGAAGTTCTGCTTTTTATGTGTCAAAGATAACTTTATCAAAGTTACAATGTTTAGATGCTTTTTCCCACCTGATGGGAGAGGAAAGCCCCCGGTCTAAGGGAGAAAATAGGTGGTAATCTTAAATTACCCAAAACAGAGATCTTGAATTTATTCAGCTAAATTAACAGTATTTGTTGAACTCCTGGGATGGGCCAGACACCTTTCTAGGGTGTTGGGTCCTCCATTTGTCGTGTATTGCCCATGGCTAGGGGATGGGCAGCAACATGGTAGACAGAGCCACCCCCTTCACAAGGAAGCCAGAGATGCACAGGACGATTCCATGCAAGCAAAGAAGCTGAGTGAAGGGGCGTGAGCTGAAATGAGCTCAGACTTCTACCTCACTGAGTAGACCAGACTCAGAAATGTGCTTTCAAGGGAGAGTGGGAGAAATGGAGGGTTTCAGGCAGCCGGGGTGTGAACCAAGCACAGTAAAGAAATGAGGACAAGCCTATTCAGGAGACAGTAAGGATACTATGTCGCCTTGTATACAAAAGTGAGGGTGGACAGAATGTACAGGTGAGGACTGTACTGGATGGTAAAGGACTGTACTGGATGGTAAAGGCCACTAGAGGTTTGGACTTTATTCTGCAGGTACTTGGGAGGTGGTAAAAGGCTTTTGAGGGGCGTAACTGAATCAAGGCATTGTTTTAAGAAGGTAAATTTGCCTCCACAATCGCGGTTGAGTTGAAACTGAGAGAGTCTAGAGATAGGGCAGGTCAGTAATGGAAAATAAAAAGAGGCACTTTGAAAGAGGATTCAGCCAGATTTGATGACTGCTAATGAAAACAATGGCCGTTTTATTTGGAATTCTAGAAAGCCAGGGCCTTCTGAGTAAGGGATGCATTGGAGGGAGAAAGACCACCATGTTTAAGCTGGAAGTCACCAAATCAGCTCTTTTTTTTTTTTTTTAAAGATTTTACTTATTTATTTGAGAGAGAGAATGAGAGATAGAAAGCACAAAGAGGGAAGAGGGTCAGAGGGAGAACCCGACGCGGGACTCGATCCCGGGACTCCAGGATCATGACCTGAGCCGAAGGCAGTCGCTTAACCAACTGAGCCACCCAGGCGCCCACCAAATCAGCTCTTAAATATGCAGTAAGGGATGGAACGAACATTAATTTACCTAAGTTGATCTCCTGTCCGGGCATTATTGAAAATTAATCATAAGGTCACCCCAGGTTCGTATTAGCTTCTGTCCGTAAGACCAAAGGGTCTTTGTCCCAGGAACCACAGAACCGGGGACGTACTAGCTCACTTTCATTCACTGTCCTTCTAGACAAATCCTTGCTGTCCCTTGCTGTCCTGGCACACACAGCCTCGGCACATCTTGGAACTGGCATTTTTGTTTTCGAAGTCTCATTTAGCCAAGAGGCACATGAGGGCGGAGATTCCTGTCCGTGCATCCTGCTCACCTCTACAAACGTTCAGGGAGCACCTGCTAAGTGCCAGGCTCTGGGGTGGCCACTGGTGCATGTTGCTGCTGTCATTTGTGCTGGTACTTTCTCTACGTGGCGTGCGGAGTTCATCGCTGGCAAACGGATCGTGTCCCAAAAATCCATCTGTAATGCGTATTCCCATAGAAATGATATGTTCCACAGCCAATGCCCACATTCACTCACACACCCGTACCCAAAACACCTTTGACCCACACATTGGCTGAGCCACATGTTTAAAAATACCAAAACTGGGGTGGCTGGCTGGCTCTGTGGGCAGAGCATGCGGCTCTTGATCTTGGGGTCGTGAGTTCAAGCCCCAGGTTGGGCGTGGAGCTTACTTAAAAAGATAAATAAAAATAAATAAAAATAGCAAAATTTATCATTTTTTCGTTAATGGGAAAAATGTTTTTTGAATTTCCATGGGGAACACAACCTCCCTTGGAAGTCTTAGATTCCAGAAGAAAAAGTTCTTGCCTTGGTGGCCAACAATTTCCTCCTCCCATGGTCTTGGGTGGCCAGAGAAGCTGTACCTCTCTACAGTTGTGGGCCTTGCCTCTTCTTGCCAGGATAGGAATCCCTCCCATGGTGGTGTGAGGAATTGGAAGCAAAATCTGGCATGTTGTTCCTTATTAGACAGTACATCAGGGGTTTATCTTGACGTGGCCTGGGTTCTTGCTTCAAATCCCCCCATCTTAAAAATGTTCTATGCTTTAGATCTTTCTAAAATGCAAATTTGGTGCATTCCCCCCACCCCAACCCCAGCTTATAGTGACCATCAAGACAGTGGCAAACTCCCTGGCATGGCATAATTGGCTTCTTGAGACCTGTTCCCTGCTGACCCTCCAGCTTCATTTCTCACCCTATGTTGATGCTTTAACCAAAAGCCAGGGTTCCCTCTCCTTTCTTTAGATACGTTGATCCCTCTACCTGGCAGGTCTTTTCCATTCTTGACCTAGCTCATTCCGATTTGTGCTTCAAGAGTTAGCTTAGCTGTCATTTCCTTTTGGCAGCCTTCTGTGACCCATCACCCTATGAGCACCCTCAGTGTGAATTAGGTGCATTCTCTAATTCTGCAGCTCCCGGCATACATCTCTTTCTTGATACTCATCATAGGGCTAACAGGTGATCATTTACCTTTTTGTCTCCTCCAGGAGCCTGAACTACTGGAGATCAGAGACTTATCTCTGCATTCCCAATACCCTGTATCTAGCATAGAATAGATCCTCAAATGCATACTGAAATAATGAATGGGATAAATCGGGAAGGGACTTGTGACCATGGACAGCCTGGAATAACAAGATTCCAATGATATTAACACCTGCAGAGGAAATTAGAACACCTGGGCAAAGCCCTATGCTGTCAGGTTAGAGGTGTGATTCGTGAAAGGATGACCTTAAGTCAGACTGGCTCTGGAAGAATTATTCTAGAAGTATATGCAAGGTGTCTCAACCTGGGGTGATTTTGCCCCCCCCCCCACCCAGGGACATTGGGCAACGTCTTAGAGACATTTTTGGTTGTCACAACCGGGAGGGTGGAAGTGGTGACACTGGCATCTAGAGGGTAGAGATCAGGGATGCTGATGATCGTACTGCAAGGCACAGTAAGCCTCCCACAACCAAGAATTATCTGGTCCAGCGGTGCCAGGGTGGCTCAGTCCATTAAGCGTCTGCCTTCGGCTTAAGTCATGGTCTCAGGGTCCTGGGCTCGAGCCCCGCATTAGGCTCCCTGCTCATGGGGAGTCCACTTCTCCCTTTCCCTCTCCCTCTCTCGCACTCCCTCTCAAGTAAAAAAATAAAATCTTAAAAAAAAAAAAAGAATTATCTAGTACAAATGTCAGTAGGGGTGAGTTTGAGAAATGCTGGTACATAGTGACACCTTGAGAAGTTACTGACATTCTATTTTTAAGTTAATTTAAAGCTAATGAGATTCAGTAAGTGTAAATTTTGATGTGAAGAAAACACTAGAATCTAAGAGATGTGGGTTCTAGGCCTGGCTGCAGAAAGAGTTAGCAATGGCTCCTAAGGTAAGTCACTTTACCTTTCTGGACCTCTTTTTGTTCCACTAAAATAAGGAGGGTTAGACTAAATTCCAGTTCTAATATCCCATAGCTCTAAAACCAGCTCAGTGTCTGATTAAAACCACCAAAGATTTAAAGGAAGAGAGGTGTGATCACGTATTCTACTTTTTACATTGGAATTAAGGGTTCCTGATCCCCTAATTCCTGCAGGCCAACTAATGACTGTTGTAACAATAACCCCTGGGAGATGAGACAAGAAGTATTCAAATTACAGTTTGAAATATTGCCTTCCAGATAGCAGTACTCATCTGTATGTGACATTTACAAATGTTTTCCAACAATGTCTACTAGATGTCAGAAACATGGAAAAGAAGGTGCCAGAGTTAAAGCTAAGAGTTCAACTCTGAATATCTACTTTCCTAGATTCTAGAAAATTATAGTATAAATAGGTACGCTATGCGGAGAAACATGGCAGGTTGGTTTAAGGAACTGGATGATGAGTTGCAAGTGTACAATAGCTTTAAGCACAAATTTTGTTTTCATTGCATTAATATATCACAATGAATTATGATTTTTGGTAGAAATTCTAGAAATTCCAAGGTAGATTCAGCTTAGCTTCCAGTGCCCTCCCCAATAGCTGTCATTTCCTGACAGCTATACCTATTCCGCCTTCTTCCATCCATATATTCTAGGATTCCTTTGTTTAAGCGAACTGGTCAAAACACGATTATTTATCCTACTGAGATATGAATTTATATGTCACCATTTCTGTATGTTAACTCATGCTATTCTATGTCTTTGCCTTATTCTGGCCCCAACCAAAGTCTTCATTTTTCTAAAGTCTACCCTTCATTCAAGGTTCAAGATCACCTCTTCTATGAAGTTGTCCTTGATCACATCCCTCTGTCTTAAAAGACATCGTCCCCCTTAAATTCTGATGGCATCTGTTAGCTCTAATGGGCCATATATCAAATACTGTCTTGCAGTAAATATTACTTAAGTACAGATCTTACCTCTTCTGCTAAATCTTTCATTCTCTGCACATTCCTAACTTACTCCCTTGGGCAGATCTTACTTGTCTATATTTGGCCCTTGTTCTAAGCTTGGACAGGGACAGTTTCATCTTCATCATGTTGCCCCAAGTCAAGTATATGTCATGCATATAATATGTGCTCAGCTAATACTCATTTATCTGATATATGGATAGGATTTATTACATACTAAATGCGTTCACCTAAAATGGGTTGGTTAGCTTATCTTAGCATTTTGTTGAAAGTGAAACAAATGCCAGCATAAGGATTTACTAAGAAGAAGAATTTTTATTTAATTATGATACATAATTATCAAAAAAGTGTTTGACTGATACTTTAAGACTCCTATTAAGAATCTAGATTTTCAAATTACTATCAACAACCTTTAAGATAACTGTCCCAGTACATCTAATGGAAATGCCACTGACTCTCCAGAGTCCTCATTATTACATTCTTATTGAATAAAAAATTTGTAATATGAATGTTCAGTGTTTCTAAGCGATCAAGGAGCCATATAGAGCTCCAGTGTGATGCTGTTTCAACCTTGCCCCAAAACCAAATTGAGTCTTAGCCAGACGTACTAGCATGAGCTGACTGACAAAGGATGTAGGTTCTTGGAAAGTAAGAATAGAAATGATTCCTGTGGGGCACCTGGGTGGCTCAGTCGTTAAACATCTGCCTTTGGCTCAGGTCATGATCCCAGGATCCTGGGATCAAGTCCCACACTGGGCTCCCTGCTCAGCGGGGAGTCTGCTTCTCCCTCCCCCACTCCCCCTGCTTGTGTTTCCTCTCTTGCTCTCTCTCTCTCTCTCTCCCTCTCTGTCAAATAAATAAATAAAATCTTTTAAAAAAAAGAAAAGAAAGAAAGAAACGATTCTTGCCTAGTATTCACCCTATAAGATGATCGTGTGTCATCTGGATAGTGTGTTAAAGCAAATAGCAAACTGCTTTGAATCATTGGATTAAGTAATACGGGGCGGGCACCAAAAAGATTTCAAATTCTGTTAAGAGAGAAAATTGCAATGTTGTCTAATCCAACACATGCATATACTTTTTCTTCTCCTTCCACCATAATCAAATCAATTGATCTCCATCTCTATAGATACACACACGCATACACACACACGTGTGTGTGTGCGCGCATAGTTGTCTCTCTCATACAACACTCACTCATTTTCTTCTGTGGTCCTGCCCCATCTGGCTTCTGAAAATCTGAACAGATTTTAAGTCAGAGCTCTACAGAAAGCCAAATAAATGGTCATGCCCTGTATGTGAGGTTCAAGTTACACTTAAATTTGGAACTCCTTTGCAACACTCCTAATCAGTTCCATATTTAAACAATTGTTGATTTGTATTATCCCAGGGTGATTAAAAAAGAACTGCACCTTGGACACCCAGATACCCAGATATTTCACTTTGCAACTTCTTCCTGAGACAATACCTCCAAGAACCTCATGTTTGTACTGCGCTATCATTTTCCGCCTTAAAGGGATGAAGAATCTTGTTATGGCTGCCATTGCAGTTGTCAGAAGTGGTATATTTCAGAGGGGTCAAGGGTGATTGATACATGCCCTAGGGACCTGAAAGGCACATATCAAACATTTTTTAAATAACAGAGCACTGGGCCACCTGACTGTCACAGTTGGTTAAGTGTACAGCTCTTGATTTTGGCTCAGGTCATGATCTCAGGGTTGCAAGATGGAGCTCCACGTCAGGCTCTGCACTTAGCATGGAGTCTGCTTGGGGTTCTCTCTCGCCCTCTCCCTCTGCCCCTACCCCCATCATGCTCGCACAGATGTGCGCACTCGCAAATAAATAAGTAAAAAATCTCAAAAAAAAAATAGAGCTGGGAGAATTTCTGTACAAGAGGTGTTGTCAAATTATGTCCCATGCTCCAAATTCACTGTGCCTGCTGTTTCTGTAAATAAAGTTTTATTGGAACACACTTATGCCCAGTCATGTATTGCCTGTGGGTGCTTTTGAACTACAGCAGAGTTGCAATAGAGACTAACCAGGCTGCAAAACCTACAATACTTACTTTCTGGCCCTTAACTTCATGAGTGTATAGACCCTGTTTTACAAATTGGTCTTGACTGCTTGTTCTTATAAGCCCCGGTTACTAATTAATGCATTTCCAAAGGTGTTCAGTTTTCTCTACGGTCACCCTGTGCTTGGACTATTTCTAGTTCGAAAGTCTTAACTCCACAGTTATATTGTAAAGTCCTTGAGAATACTCATGAATACCCTGGAGAGCTTATAGAGCACAGCAAGGGAGTACAGAGTGAGCCTGTTCTAAGTATTTCTTGACAGACTGATTAAATCGAGCATTTCCTATAAGAGTCATGACTCTTGTAACATAAGAAAAAATTAGCTCTCAGTTTTCCTTGAGTATCTCCGCCTTTCCATCTATTTTCCTTTTCCTACGTATCTCTCAGGATGTTCAGATCCCAGATGTTTAAATACTAGGTCTATGTACAAAAGAAGGATTAAGAAAAATCAAAATATAAAATACAGGCAATGCCAGCTATAAAACATTACATCTCACAAATCTTTTTTGTTCCGGGAGCCTAAAAGAAAAGAACAGAGAGAGGCACCCTGGTTTACTATACCCCATGTTAGAAAATAATAGACCCTCATTGAGACCTACAGTTATGACAAGCATGGCATGGGTTAAGAAAATGGAAAAAGTATGATCTCTGTTCTGAGAAACTTAAAATCCTGTGGGTAACGTTAGTAACATTTTTATAATATTTCAAGGTTTACAGGCTCTCTCCACATCCACCATGTATCATTTTATCCTTACAGTGACACTGAACTGGGTTGTCCCTAAATCCCGGTTTATCATCCTCTCATGTTGTTGCTTTACTTAGACAAGATGGAAAAACATGTGATTTAAAAACTGTCTGGTTGCAGATGTAGAAACTTGTCTTCTGATCCCTAGTCCCTTACTTCAGCCATCCAGTCTCGTTGTAAGCTAGGTAACTTTTAGTCAATGCCCTAGAAATTGTACCTTTTTCAGGTTAAGAGTCATTCAGTAACATTTTGCCTCATCTTATATTAGTTATTCATGGGACAAACTCAGCTCAGGACTCATACAAGTCCACAATAAATCTGTGTATCTCCTTTACACTCTGTACCTTAGCCAACGCACTGTGACAATTCAGTAAATCCTGTACTATTTGAGGATGAGTTAGAAACACTGATACAGGACAGTGTTGTGCCCTTCAAGACTCCTTGATCTGTTTACACTGATATTAATAGATGATTCTGGGCTTCAGTCACAGACCCAAATAATTCCGGTCGTACTGACCTGCTACACTTCATTAAAAACTATAAAATATTCTGGGAAATATTTTAGGTAAGCGATATATGCAAGTTACAGAAAAAGTTCAACAGTTCACAGAATATTAAGAAGCTGTCTGAACTATACAGTGCCATAGAAATAATTATGGAGAGTCAACGTAATAAATCAACTTTTTCTTAAATTGTTCTGTTTTTGGATTAGTGTCCAAAGGAAATGCTTTATTATTAACAGCATATGGCAGGTAAGTTGAAAATACTGCTAATTTTCCTTATTTCTGCTCCTTTGAGATGGTAGACTAATAATTTTGTTTGTGAGCCAAATTCATAAAAACAGTGGGTTCTATATATTTGTTCAATTAGTCTATCTTATAACCAAATAGGGTTTTATAAATATTATGTAATTGTGTAGTATTAGAAAGCAGCTATTTGAGAATATAATGAGTGTCTGATGGTGTTTTATAGATTGGGCTTCCTACCGTAAAGAGGGTTAAGGTTAACCTCTTTATGGTGCGGTAACGTGAACCACACACTCCATGCCTTTTCATGATCCTGTAGCCTACAACGTAAGGAGTACAACAGCAGACGTCTATTAGATTGTACCTACTGCCTCTGGAATTGTTCGGAAGTCTATTTTAGAGCTCCTTTCCAGCAGCTTTATTTTACTGACATTTAGGTGGGAAATGAAGACAACCTAAAAACCTGCACATTGGCAAAAGGCAGCCAGAGATTTCCATTTTACGGGACCTTATTTATCCTGTTGTTTCTGGATTGTTTGAATCCAAATAAGTATCAAATGCTTGTATTAAACAGTTTTGGGCATATTGCCATCTGGCACTGAGCAAATTTTGGAATGCGGGTAGATATTTCAAAGAAAATTGCAGAAGGTGTCGTGTACAATTTTCTTAAGCTGATTTCCGTGAGATCTATGATTTTGGAAGTTCAGTCTACAGGTTTTTAATAGACATTTGGATGATTTTTTAAAAATACCCAGGTAGTGCTTTATGAAAAAATGGAACGCTTGGCTCCTAACTTTCAATGGCTCATTAATTTTGAGCTTCTCATAGTAGTTATTTAAAATATGCTATGTAAAGAAATGTTTAAGGATGTATGAATTTCATAATATTAGTTCTTACCCCATCTTAATGAGATAGCAAACCAAAGTGTATCTGGGTTTGAAGTTAGGGAAACTATATATTCACAATAAATGCTTCTGGCATTATAGGTAGATTTAAGAAAGGAAGCAGAATATATATATATATATATATATATATATATATTTAAGATTTATTTATTTGAGAGGGAGAGAATGAGTGTGTGTGCATGCAGGGGGAGGGGCAGAGGGAGAAAAACAGACTCTGCTGGGCGGGGAGCCTGACACAGGGCTGGATCTCACAATCCTGAGATCATGACCGGAACCAAAATCAAGAGTCAGATGCTTAACTGACTGAGCCACCCAGGTGCCCAAAGCAGAATATATTTATGACATCTAACTATCTTCTAGACTAAGATAAAATTATTATAATTCACAGGATGTGAGCAAAAGCCATCTCAAATGTAAAATACATTACTCTATTTATTCCTGTATCTGCAAATACCTATTTCTTTCTTCATCCACATTGGAGGGGTCAAGTTGATTCAGATTTTAATCTAGTAAGCTTGAAGGCACTGTTTTAGTTTGCAAACCGAGAACCCTCACTGTCACAATTTTAAGTGACCTGATTTATATGACACTGACTTAGGAGCAAGGTGAAACTAAAATCATTACCAGCCATTCTCTGTTATATTTAAAATTAACAGAGGAACAAAATTTTCCAAAATATGACTAAAATAAGATTATACCTCTTTGGATGCTACCAACTTTTTAATACACCTCCCAACTCAGAGACATAAAGCCTGTGTTTTATAAAGATGTTTAACGATTTCAACCTCAAGTCTTTATATAACCAGTAGTCATGGACTATTTTTCAAGGATCGTGGTGACTCTGAAATATGGAATTTATTGGCTGATGATGTTCTTCAAGTGCCCTTCTACATAATATGGTTCCCGTGTTTTGTTTCAAACCCATTTTTTTATAATGAATCAACAGAAGTCACATAAAAAAAAATCCTAAGGATTCCTGCTAGTTATTTTCTCAGCCGTTCACATTTAATTTAGGAAGGGAATTTGAATTAGCAAATTAATACCTATCCTACCTGTTTTTAAAAGTTTATATTGATAGAAGAGTCAGATATGATGAGTATTTCTTAAAGTCAAGTGTTCTATTGAAAGCAGTTTAGTTTGGAAAAGGCAGAAAAATTCAGAATGATATTGTATGGAAATATTTCATAAGAATTAGCAGATATGGTTAGACATAGATTAAAAGAAAAATAAAAGGGAGTCACATAATTTGGAGTGTGTTTTATCTACTTATAACGTATACCTCGAATACCAAATTCATACATAAAAAAGCAATCGACCTTAATAACTTCAGGTCTGTTTCATAGATTGGTCCCTGCCTCACCTGCACAGGAGTAGATAAGTGTCTCTGTTGTCTTAGCTGCACTTCTAATCACCCTTCTTTCCCCTCAGCTGAACAGTCGACGATTTAGGACTGAAGACATGTGAGCTGCTGAGATGCCATTCATTGTGGTCTAGGCTGTAAATACTGTGATTTAGGCTGTAAATACTGTGAAGAATTAGGTGCAATAAAAGTTCAAGTAAATGTGAATTTTGGCCCCCATTTTATGTTGAGAGGACTCTGGTAGAGATAGTCAAGTGTCAAATACCAAGAATATGGCATCAGAAGATGCTTTTTTCCTGTGTAATATCCCATGGAAGCAGATAAATTGACAGAGCTCTAGCACTTGCTTCCATGACCAAGTCAGTTTCCATTATCGGCTAGTTGTTCATAGGTATAATTTGATGACACTAGACCTGTATAGGTTGACCATAATTGTGAGGGGATTATAGCACAGACTCTGGAGCCAGACGGCTTGGCTGGGTTGGACTCCTGGTTCTTCTAATTACAGTTGACACTTGAATAACAGAGGTTTGAAATGCACGGAACCACTTATTTGTGGATTTTTTTCCAATAAATACAGTACAATGCTGTAAATGTATTTTTCTTATGGTTTTCTTAACACTGTTTTCTTACTTTATTGTAAGAATACAGTACATAACAAATATAACTTGCAAAATACGTGTTAATCAACTATGCTATCTGTAAGGCTACCAGTCAGCAGTATATCATTACTAGTTAAATTTGGGGGGAACCAAAAGTTTTTCATGGATTTGCCTGAAACTAATGTAACATTGTGTGTCAGCTACACTCAAATTATAAAGAACTTCTACAATTCCACACCCAAAAAGCAAATAACGCAATTAAAAATGGGCAGAAGAAATGAACAGACATTTCTCCAAAGAAGATATCCAGATGGCCAACTGATGCATGAAAAGATGCTTAGCATCACTCACCATCAGGGAAATACAAATCAGAACTACAATGAGATATCACCTCACACGTGTCAGAATGGCTAAAATCAAGAACATAAGATACAACAAGTGTTAATGAGGATGTGGAGAAAAAGCCCTCAAAAAATTAAAAATAGAACTACCCTGCAATCCAGTAATTGCATGACTGGGTATTTACCCAAAGAATACAAAAACACTAATTCAAAAGGCTATGTTCACCCCTATGTTTATTGCAGCATTATTTACAATAGCCAAATAGCCAGAGTGGAAGTAGCCCAGGTGTCCATCCATAGATAGAAGAATGGATAAAGAAGATGTGGTATACATACACAATGGAATACACGATGGAATATTATTCAGCCACAAAAAAGAATGAAATCTTGCCATTTGCAACAACATGGCTGGAGCTAGTGAGTATAATGCTAAGTGAAAGAAGTCAGTCAGAGAAAAACAAATATGATTTCATCCATATGTAGAATTTAAGAAACAAAATAAACATACAAAGGAAAGAGAGAGACACAAACCAAGAAACAGACTCAACTATGGAGAAAAAAAACTGATGGTCACCAGAGGGGCGGCGGGTGGAGGGATGGGTGAAACAGGTGATGGGGATGAAGGAGTGCACTTGTCTGGATGAGCATTAGGAGATGTATGGAACTGGTGAATCGTCAAATTGTACACCTGAAACTATTATAACACTGTATGTTAACTATACTGGAATTAAAATTAAAAACCTAATAATTTTTTTAATTTTAAAAAAATATTCATAGATTTTCAACTGGGGGGGTGATGGTTGGTTCCCTACCCCCCATATTGTTTGAGGGTCAACTTGTACTGGTTCTGTGAATTGGGCAAAACAGATCACTTCTCTATGCTTCAGTTTCCTACAGATGCAAAGGCAACGATAATAGTACCTACCTCAATGGGTGGTCAAGAAGATTAAATGAACTAATAGACTTAAGGCTTTAAGAAGAGTGCCCAGCCCATGATATATGCTCAGTCGCTATTAGGTATTGAGGCTTTCAGTTATCTTTGTCACTATTGAATTTCTCAGCATTGGCTCCCTTCTTGAGAATGAAGATACTATACGTGAAGTGGAAGAAAATTGGGGTGTAAGAACATGCATCCTCGCAAGTGGCAAGAGAAATAAGGAGGCTTTGAAATTAGTGAAAGTTTACCACCAACATAAAGAAATGCTTAGTTTAATGGAAGGGACAGGGAGAAGAAATATTTTTATTATTGCGGCAAATCAAAACACTGTTGGACGCTTGTTAAGAGGAAATGGAGGCCATCTGGAGAAAACCATTCCATTCCACAGTGTGGAATGGATTTAAAGGACAACCGAATAGCCCAAGCATGAATTATGTAGGCCCTTGGCCATATAATGTCATAGATTAACAAAGCAAACAGCAGAGGGCATAGTAGTAGTTAATGCGAGGTGGAAAGAGTAGTCAGGCTTCAATGGTCAGTTCTTATGATACGGTTTTCCTTTTTAAAGAAATATACTGATAACAGTATTTTGGTCCTTTCCAATCATTTGCATGCATTAGGACCTTAATATTCTAAATCTTTTCATTTTCTTTAATCTCTCTTTCTTATATTCGTCGTCTTTGTATGAACTTTTCTCTTGTAACCATTACTAATGGGGCTGCCTTTCTGCTAATTAAGTTGTTAATAAACTAAAGTAGCTCAATTTTAAAATTCACATGAGACATATTTTATTTTTTCTCTTTAAATTTTTTATTGTTATGTTAATCACCGTACATTACATCATTAGTTTTTGATGTAGTGTTCCATGATTCATTGTTTGTGCATAACACCCAGTGCTCCATGCAGAACGTGCCCTCTT